>NW_023270377.1:94026608-94041282 GCF_011800145.1 Mirounga leonina | reverse complement strand
GAAGAGAAGAGAAGAGAAGAGAAGAGAAGAGAAGAGAAGAGAAGAGAGAGAAAGAGAGAAAGAGAGAGGGGAAGGAAGGAAGGAAAGAGAGAAAGAGAAAGAAAAGACAAGAAAAGAAAAGAAAAAGGAAAGGAAAGGAAAAGGGAAAGGAGGTGGTAAAGGAAAGGGGAAGGAAGGAAAGGAAGGAAGGAAGGAAAGAAGGAAGGAAGGAAGGAAGAAAAAGGAAGGGGAAGGGAAGGGAAGGGAAGGAAAGGAAACGAAAGGAAAGGAAAGGAAAGGAAAGGAGAGGAAAGGAGAAGAGAGGAGGAGGGAGGGAAGGAGGAAGGAAGAGAAGGCATCCAAATTGGTAAGGAAGAAATAAAATCTTCACTATTTGCAGATGGCATGATACTATATATAGAAAACCCTAAAGACTCCACCAAAAAACTATTAAAATTAATAAATGAATCCGTAAAGTTAATAGGATACAAAACCAATGTACAGAAATATATTGCATCATATACATTAATAATAAAGCAGCAGAAAGAGAAATTAAGAAAATAATCCCATTTATAATTACATCAAAAATAATAAAATGCCTAGGAATAAACTTAACCAAGAAGAGGTGAAAGACCTATACTCTGAAAACTATAAAACGCTGATGAAAGAAATTGAAGATGACACGCAGAAATGGAAAGACTTTCCATCCTCATGGATTGGAAGAACAAATATCGTTAAAATGTTCACACTACTCAAAGCAATATACACATTTAATGCAATCCCTATCAGAATACCAACAGCTTTTTTCACAGAATCAAAACAAACTATTTTAAAATGTGTATGGAACACAAAAGACCCAGAATAGCCAAAGCAATCTTGAAAAAGAAAAACAAAACTAGAGGCATTACAATTCCAGACTTAAAGTTACAAAGCTTTTGTAATCAAAACAGTATGGTACTGGAACAAAAATAGACACAAAACAGTATGGTACTGGAACAAAAATAGACACAAAAATAGATGAATACAGCAGAATAGAAAACCCAGAAATAAGCCCACAATTATATGATTCATCTTTGACAAAAGAGTATGCAATGGGAAAGACAGTCTCTTCAACAAATTGCGTTGGGAAAACTGGATATGCAAAAGAATGAAACTGGACTAACTTTGTTTTACCATACACAAAAAATAAACTCAAAATACTATATGTTAACTAGAATTTAAATAAAAATTTGGAAGAAAAAAAACCTCAAAATTGATTAAGGACTAAATATAAGACCTAAAACCATAAAAGGCCTAGAAGAGAGCATAGCAGTAATTTCTCTGACACTGGCCATAACAACATCTTTCTTAATATATCTCTTGAGGTAAGGGAAACAAAAGCAAAAATAACCTATTGGGACTAATCAAAATAAAAAGCTTCTGCACAAAGACAGAAACAATCAATAAAACTGAAAAACAACCTACTGAGAAAGAGAAGATATTTGCAAATGACATATCCGATAAGGGGTTAGTATCCAACACATACAAAGAAAGAACTGATACAACTCAACACCTGAAAACCAGTAATCCAATTAATAATGGGCAGAAGACATGAGCAGACATTTTTAAAAATGCATATAAAAATTAATTAATTTAGGCGCCTGGATGGCTCAGCCATTAAGCGTCTGCCTTCGGCTCAGGTCATCATTCCAGAGTCCTGGGATTGAGCCCTGCATCGGGCTCCCTGCTCAGCGGAGAGCCTGCTTCTCCCTCTCCCACTCCCCCTGCTTGTGTTCCCTGTCTCGTTGTCTCTCTGTCAAATAAATAAAATCTTAAAAAAAAATTAATTAATTTAAATAGAAAAAGTCCAGGTACAATTTGCCCTTACAGTTGCACATTGGTGAATTTGCAGTTTGCAAAGTAATTTTGGGATTCCAAGGAAGGTACAGAGTAAGCTCCCCATCAAAATGAACAATGAACTACAATAATAAACTAACTTCGTAACCCATTCTGTATTGAAATTCTTAGTAGACCTCATCTACTAACGACCATTCCACACAGTTTTCATGCTACTGGCTTCGCTGCCTCCCCATCTCCATCACCAGGCTTTTAAACTGTAATTTCACAGGCTATGCCAGTTGCTTTGGGCATTTCCCATGACAACTCAGGGGAAATTAATACCATGCTCAAAATTTTTATTTATATATTTAAGAGTCTTCTCTGCATCAGTCTTGTTCTTTGAGTCTATCCATCATAAAACATCTACCAGACATCATTGTTTTTCTTACTCCTAAATATGATTCAAAAGCACTTCAAGTCAGGGAAACACAGAGAACCGTGCCCACACTGCTTTCAGAATGGAACGGAATGTAACAACAAGAAACATCTACTGAAGAAAGAGATGAAATGTGGTTTCATAGGAAAATCTAAGCCGAGCATGGAGGAAGGCAGGTTACCAGAGAGTTCTCTGCAGTAACAGCAGGTAGAGGCCAAATGAAACCGGAGTCCTTGTTAGAGGCATCCACACAAAGGCGGCTATCTGGTGTTCTGTGAAGGCACATATTACCTCACACCTGAGCTGTGTCCAGTGAAGAAGTAAGGTACATGAATCAAGGCAGGAAGGAAGCGAAGGAGGGAGAGGGGAAGTAAAATAGAACAAGTTGCAGTAATCAGACTGAACTGGTGACTCTAGACAGAGCAACACAAATAGGAAAAGGTGGGGGGCTATGACAAGGAGAACCCTCCCCTGGAAAGACTTCCGGCACTCCTTAGTACCTATCAAAACCTACCCTGTTTTTCAGTCATTGCTGTGACCCAGTGTCCCTGTAACAATGGCAAACCACCAATCCCTCCCCTTTGACACCTAATGTCCTTCAGGTTTGTATCAGTGGTTGTCAACTGGGGATGATTTAGCCTGCAAGGGGACACTGGAAAGGTCTAGAGACACTTTTGGTTGTTACAACAGGGGGGTGGACTGGTATGTAGTAGGCAGAAGACAGGAATGCTGCTAACGTCTTACGATGCCCAGGTCAGCACCACAGCAAAGACCATCACTAGTGTTGTGGTTAAGTCTCTGGTCTGTATCACTGTCATCTGGTCTCAAATCCTCTCGGCCTTGAACGTTAGCTCCATGCTCTGGGTGTATGTTTTGACTCTCAGTCCAGCTTATAAGTATCTTCGGGGCATGGAGGACCTTTAGTACTTCATGCCTTCACCCAGCATTCTGGCACAGAGCCTGTACACAGTAGGTAGAGTATATAATGAGTGGAGAAGGAAAAGTACAAGCTGTGTTCATTTTTCTGGGTCAGAATTGAAGGAAGTTGCCTCTCGGCAGCGTCATTGCCAAACCTTGCTGGGCACAGAATGGCATGGCAAAAGCATCTTCCCCATCGGAACAATGGGCCAGGGGTGAGCTGCTTGGGTGATGGAGACAGTCAGGGAAATAACTCAGCTAAGAATGAAGAGATGGGGGCTAGGCTGCAGCAACACATCGAATAGTCAACAAAAGAAAACATTGAAAAATGGGCATTTCAACTTTCCAGTTTGTTTTTAGACAGCATTTAGAGAAAAGTCCAAGTGTTGTAGAAACCAGGTAAAAATTGATCTGTATGCTGGGTCTCTGCTAGTCCTCTGCACAGAACTGAAGCAGATGCACTTGGGCTTTCTGAGGCTTTTGCTGATCAGAAATAACATGGAAAGCCTCTCTCAATCTCTCTCTCTCCCCTTCCTCTCCCTTTCTCTCCCTTTCTCTCCCCTACCCTATTCCTCTCTCTCTCCCTCTCTTTCTCCCTGTCCTTCGTCCCCTCTTCTTTTCCCTCTCCCCTTCTATACCCTTCCCTTCATTCTCATCAGTCCAAAAAAAGTGCAATCACCTCTACCATAAAGCTTCCAAAGCCCCATCCCACAGCCACCGTCCTTGAGTGTGGGTCTCATCCTGTACTACTTTATAACTGATAGTTCCAGAGCTATTGCCCCACTAGGCTGTGGGCCAGCTCCCTGGTGCTGAAACCCACTAGCACCTAGTGGAGTGTCAGGTATATCCTACATGCCCGATAAGCAGCAATCGTTGAACTGTTGAAAGGGAAGACTTGTGCCTCTAATATGAGCCCATGCCTTGGTTAAAGGGCCAATTCCCAGCCAGTGCAGCAGAGAAGCTGGGCAGCGTGGGGTCAGGACATCTCAGACACTGCTCAAATGACAAAGTCTGTAAGCTTGAAGGCTTTCCCATCTGGGAAAAAGAAGCAGCCACAAAGTTCCCATTCTAGAATGTCCCTGCCATTAACTCCATGTAAACTTCTGAGCATTCATTTCTGATAAAGGTAAAAGGCATTTGAGGCTGACCCCAGATGTTAGTTTTTTTCAAGCGACATGAATTGCATACTTCCAAACATACATTTGCCAAGATGTAGCTTTTCTTTTTCTACCTATCCTGTCTGATGGCAAAAACTAAAACAAAATCTTGAACTAGTCACTCCAGGGTTTTTTCAAGCCAATTTCTTCAGGGATTCAGGTTTAAAGGACTGTCACATTCAGCATTAAAGTGCTCTCCCTTGTCTCTCCCTGCCTTGCTGGCTGGGGTCACTGTGAACCTCACAAGCTCCTACAGGAGATGGGGGGACAGTGAGTCTGCTGCTTGGTCTTGTTCTCCCTCTGTTCAATGCTGGCCTTTGCTCTAGATATTTCTCTTCTCATCTGGATTCGAGCAGAACAGTACTCCTCCAGTGATGGCCACTGGCTGATCTGCAGAATCCCACAACTCCACTCAGGTGGCATGGCAAAGCACTGAGCCTCAGCCCATCCCTGGCAGGAACGCTCTTGCTTCATTCGGATGCTCCTCCATGATGGGATCAGCCCTTCTTACCCGCGGGCCTTCTCTCTCCTCCAGCTCCATTCTGGATTCTGCACACGGAAACTCCCTGAGACCTTTGAGCTGACTGCAGCCTCTGGGGCACGAATCATCCAGCTGCCATTTCTGCCCTGCAGCACAGCCCAGGGCATGTGCCCCAAGGCGGATGCTGTCCCTCCTGGACCGACCCCTGAACAGTCACACATTTGGCTCTGATCCCTAAGCTTCAAGCAGGCTTCCATCTGACGCTGCCCCAGCTTACCCGTGCGTCACCTGCCTCTACTTCAAACCTGCTCTTTCTTCTTCCTCCACAGAGCTGTTTTCTCTGCTGGAATAGAGGGCTGCAGAAAACAATGAGTATAGGGACCTGTTGAGTCTATTTACATTCTCCTGATAACCTTCTTTTTGATCTTGGTAGCTGACTTTTGAACCTAGAAGTCAAGATTCTGGCAAACTTATTCATTAATATGTTTCAGACAATTTCATACCCCTGCCTAGGGTAACTGGCTACTCCTAATTGCATGTGAGGTTATTAATCAATGCACAAGAAAAACTTAGCAAGTAGAGGATTTTGTGACATTCCAATTCATTTCAAGTGTTTAGATTTTTTTTTTTAATGGCCAGTGTTTTCTTTCTTTCTTTCTTTTTTTTTTTTAAAGTCAACTTCATTGTCCCAAATGTCCCCATTCTCATGATTGACCTGCTTGAGGTCTTTAAATAAAGCTAGGAGCCATCCAGGATTCAGACAGTTTGAGCCATTCTTCACATGGTGAAAGAGGAGATCAGACAGAACCAAGGACTAATGCCCTTAAGCCTTGGTAACAGGATCTAGAGAAGTATCTACAGCAATTCAGGGCCCCGTAAGCACAATGAAAGTGCTAACATGAGGATGTAACGGACCCAGACACTGCCAAACTGTAAAGCACTTCTAAAGACAAAAACTAGAAGGATTTTTTTTTTTTTTGAGTTACACATCTCTGGGTATTGCTTAAAAATACCTTCTTTATCTACTAGAAGGAAATGGAGACCCCATTCTCTTTCTCACTCTTCCCTGTCAAACAGGAGGATGACGGACTTGGCCCTCCTTATCCCAGTGGGGTTTTAAAAGGATAAAGTGAGATGACAGATGTGAGACATCAAGCTAAAGTCGGGAGATTATTAGAAGTCTCCCTGCAGGTGCTATCTCTAGGGATTGGTCAGGGTCCTGTGGTTCCTTTCCCTGCACTAGGATCCTTGCCTTTCCACTGACTCGGGCAGAACAAGAGTCAGGGTTCTCCCATCACTGGCTTGCCCGCACCTCTGAATCCGAGGCCTGATAGCGGGGCAGGAGGCGGTCCCACTGCTCCTTCGAATCCATCTGTTCTCTGAATCATCCCTCCTCAGCCAACTTCTATGACCTTGACTCATCATGATTCCCAATGGATCGTGCTGTCTGCATGAACAATGGTCTTAACTAATTCTTTGCCTTTTAAGATCTCAAGGGGCCAGAATAGATGCCATATGATGATAAGAAATAATCTCTTAGGTCATTTTATTACTTTTATAGGAGGACACTAAACATTTCTTGTGATAGATTGATTTATGTGGGAAAGGAAATAATTTATTAAAAGGCCATTCTCCTTATTCAAGAAAGCAAGTTGTAAAAGTATCAGGTAATTTAACTTTCTTGTGTTTCACTGCCTTGAAATGGCTCCCAAATCTAGCTTGGCCACCATTACGGTGAGAGATGGGTTTTTGAAAAGAAGAAAGTCATAGTAAGAATGTTTTACAAGTTGAATCTTACAGATTCATTCACAAATAATTTATTCAACACCAATTCTGATAAGCCTAGATTATGTAAAGTGTTGTGGGGGATATAAAGAAAAAAATGCAAAGCAATTAGTTTTAAATGAAACTTTTTTTAATGCCAGTTTTAAAATACTTTTCATATATATCTGACTTAATTCTTATAAAAATCTGTGATAAACTTATTGTTATTGCTATTTTATAAATGAGAAAATGGAGGCTCACTTTGGTAGACCCTGAACTAAAATCCCAGTTCCTGTAACTTCAAACTCCAAATCCTTCTCACTACACAACACTCAGCCTTTTGGTTTGCAGTAAATAAGTGTCCCTCAGAGGAGTAAATGCAAAGTACTATTTGGCTCTTCCAGCAAGCAATCACTTCTCACTGGAGTGATCCAAGAAGGCTTAATAGGGTGGATTGCCATTCTAGTTGGTCCCAGAGGAAAGATTAAGATCTTGACAGCCGTGGGAGAGTAAGGGATAGTTCAGGGAGAGAGGAGGAGGTGAACAGAAGCACAGAGGTAAAAGGAAGCTAAGCAATTTTAGGGAATAGCAATTAGAGCAGATTGCCATAATACGGAGACCCTGGAGGAAACAACAAAGGAGCAGTAAGTGAAGAAGAGAGGTTGCACAGGACCTTTCAACTGGGTTGAAGGATTTAGATACCATTCAGTGTCCAGGGTGTGTGTATTTGTGGCAGGGTGGTGGTGGTTTCAGATGAAGATGGCATGATTCAGCTTGTGTTTCCGGGAAATTAGCCTCGTGATAATGCAAGACAGACCTGCAAAGAGAGGAAGTGAGGACTGAACAGTTGCAGGAAACAAAGTAGGGAGCTCTCCTATGGTTTCAAGGAAGAATCAATGTAGTGATCATAGGAGAAGGGAAGAAAAAGGCAGAGAAACAAGACACATAATAATTAGAAAATCTAAAAGGCTTAATAATTTATAGAAGGTTGACAGTGAGAGAAGAATGCAAGTCTTATGGTTCAAGTTGGGCCACTGGAAAATTGATTGATGTGACAAATACATATGATCTTAAAGAAGAGAGTCTTTCAGAAGCTGAAGTTTTCTAAGGATAAAAGAAAATAAAAACAGTAAAACAATAAAAACAGCTAACATGCCCTTGCACACTTACTATATACCAGGCATCTCTAAGCTCTTCACATGTAATAACTCATTCAATTCTCACAACTCTAAGGTACGTAGGATTATTACACCTATTTTCATGATGAAGACACTGAGGCAAAGGGAATTAAAAGAACTCACACCAAGATCACCCAGCTAGTAAGTGAGGGAGGTAGGAAGGAGGTGGACCCAGGCAGCCTGGCTCCAGAATCTATGCTCTTGACCACTATGTTCTGCTACCCTTCTATGATGAGCTTGGTCCTGAAGATGCTGGCTTTCCAATGCCCTGGAGATGAAGAAGCCTAATAAGAAGGTCAAACTCAAGCTCAGAAGAGTACTTGGAAATTAAAGGTGCACATCTGGAAGGCATGTGTGTGGAGGTGGCAGCTGGATCTGTGGAGAGGATAAGGACAACCAGGGGGGTGATAGGGAGGGGCAGCAAGAAGTGAAGGGTGAGGAGGAGTAGGGATGGGAGAGAAGATAGAGAACACATGCTGGAAATGTATATACTGAGTGGGTAAGAAAGAAGAGGAACCAAGGAAAGAGAACAAGAGTGCAGTCAACGAAGGAAGACCTTCAGGTGAGTTTTAAGCATAATCCCAATAACATGAAATGTGGAAGACCAGTTGGGCAAGGAGCCGACCAAGCAAGGGCTATTGGTAAAGCTGAGTAGGTGATTCTACATGGAGGGGAGCGGGTGAAGTTCACGGCTTTATGATGAGAAGCCGACATGGATGACACACATCAAACTCCACCCGTCATCCACTCCCTGCCCTCCCCCCAACCAAGCCATCGGTGGCACGAAATCAAACCACAGAGATCCAAGAGAGGGTCAATGTTTAAGAGAAAATTCCATCTGCAACTTTTACTGAGCTACATGAGAATTCAGAGATAAATGGCAAGGTCCCAGAACTCATGCTATTAGTAAAGTAGTCTTCTTATGTAAATAATTAACCCAAAGTTAATCTGATTAACAACTTATTCTCAAAGTCTGTTTCTTTGCTTTAAATAGAGGAAAATTCAGTCTCAAAGCAGTGTCAGCTTACACCTCTCTCTGTGGCCCTCATCTTGGTCCCCTTAAAAATAGCCAGTCTGTCCAGCCTGCTGAGACAGGGTTCCACATACAGTACTTCCAACGATCCTATCCACACATATGGGCCACTTCTCTTATTCAGCTCTAAACACACTGCTGAGAAAACTCATCAGACTGAAACAAACACGTCTATTAAACATATTATAAATAGGTGTACATGAAGCAACAGACGTAGTAACAGAATAAGGAAGACATGGGCTGGCAGATCAACGTCCTAAGCCCATATACCTAAAATATATACTTGTAATTTATTCTTCCCATAGTATTTTATATTAACTTCTGAAATGAAAGCAAGTATCATTCTCCTGTTGAATTTATTCTCCTCTTTGTCATAAGAAATTTTATATTTATTTTAAATAGGTGGGAAAAGGGCACCTAGGTGGCTCAGTCGTTGAGCGTCTGCCTTCGGCTCAGGTCATGATCCCAGGGGCCTGGGATCGAGTCCCACATCGGGCTCCCTGCTCAGTGGGGAGCCTGCTTCTCCCTCTCCCACTCCCCCTGGTTGTGTTCCCTCTCTTGTTGTCTCTCTCCCTCTGTTGAAAAATAAATAAAATCTTTAAAAAATAAATAAATAAAATAAATAAAATAAATAGGTGGGAAAAAAGACACCATTTTAAGCTTCCGGAAACTCTTTGCCACAAATCAAACCTTTAAACCATCCCGACATGGGGAAGCTCAGGCATTTAATTGACTTGGGAGGAAGAACAAGCACAAATTTAGTTAATCCATTCTGTATGGAATCATGTCAAGTAATCCAGCTGTTTATCCTGAGCAGTCAAGAGGAAAGACTTGTTAAATCTAAAGCAAAAGTAGCTCATGTAAGTGCTTGATTAGGTTTTCTTCAAGATTTGTCCAAAAGGCTACACATTGAACTATACCTAGAAGTGCATGTTTGGGCAGCTTTTCCTTAAAGCATTTCCTATCCTTTAAAAAAGCCTAATGATAAGAGAAAGACCCACATTTCTGTAGGTATTTTAGTCTTTTAGTCTATGTGCTTCTTAATCTTTCTAATGATCTTTCTTCTTTCTACAAAATAACATAGGTAGACAAGGTGCTCTGTTTACATAGACTTATGTAAGATGTACACATGAGCAAAGACAGAGGCTGTTCTTAAGGGCCTTTTTCCCCCACTGTGATGTGATGTGCTTTAACACTTCCATGCACTGTGTATAGACAGAGCACCTATCATAATGGGTAACATTTCTCCCTGCTAGGCTGAAAGTGCAAGGCCAAGGATGGTTTCTGACCCATTCTGCATTCCCCTTGCCTATCACCAAAGAGCTTCTCTGCAAGTTTTTGGATGATCAGTGAATGAATAAATGAAAGAATGTTCCCTAAACTGCTCTTAGCTCTCATTCATATTAGAAACTGAATTTCTGCCTCAGGCTTTTGTTCCTCTTTTTCTTCAACTTTAGCTTGAAGATTCAGTGCTCTTGTGCCTGAGGCAAAAGTGATTGAAAGTAATCTACTTTATACTCAGAATATTTAAAGGAATTTTATAACATTATCAGAAAAATGGGAAATTATCAAAAAGGGTGAATGGCATTTTATAGATCACAGGGAATATATGTTCTCCTGAAGATAGAAATAGTAAACCCAGATATCTCTGAAATTTGAAATAGGTGGACTTTTAGGTCCCTTCCAACCTTGAGAATTCTCTGAATAAGGAAATAGTAGTTTTTCCTAAGGCACAGTAGTTCCTTTTAATAATGTCTCTCCAACTTTCAAAATATTCCCTCTCCAAAATCTATAGTCCAATCTGAAGTGATTTCATGTCAAAGTTGAGATCAGAGATTGTATCATCTTGACTCTACCACCTTTTCTCTGTTATATGCCATATTGATTTGAACTATAAAGGGAGGTTAAAATATATAATGAACATCATTTTGCCTCATCCAAATCTCACAGAGTTTTATAGTATTTTCTTTCAAAAGAAGTTATAAAAGTCAGAGGCATAAGGACTCTCAGAAGCCATATAGCAAAATTTCCATCAATTGTCTGAGCTGTTCTGACAACTTTGTCAATGGCTGTGCATCTGTGCTTTGAGCACCTCCAACTCCCCATCTTTCAGGCAATCCAAGGATCTCTGCAAAGAGGTCCTGTGACAAGGTATCAAAGATATATCTAGAAATATCCACTGATTTGTCAAAATTTAGCCTCTTGGGCAATACAAGAAAGTTGAGTCCTTTCAAATAAACATTTATACAAATAACTCTTGAGGATTTAAAAGAAAGCTCAGGGGGCGCCTGGGTGGCTCAGTCGTTAAGCATCTGCCTTCGGCTCAGGTCATGATCCCAGGGTCCTGGGATGGAGCCCTGCATCGGGCTCCCTGCTCAGCAGGAAGCCTGCTTCTCCCTCTCCCACTCCTCCTGCTTGTGTTCCTGCTCTTGCTCTCTCTCTGTCAAATAAATAAATAAAATCTTAAAAATAATAATAATAAAATAAAAGAAAGCTCAGTTTTTCAGTCCGATTCTTCCCATTTGTTCTTCAACATTCCAAGTTCCATCCATCCTTCAAGTAATGTCATCTTGAGTCATTTACTCTCATGGCCATTTTTTTCTGAATACATTCCAAAACATCCAACAAATCTCATTAGTATTTGGTAACCTCCACTGAATATAATCATTTTCAGTATAATTTGAAAAGTCCAAAGTAGAGGAAGATGATGACCTTCTTTATTCCATTAATGGAACCTTTGGGCTTGCCTATTACTTTTTTTAGGAGCCATTCATACTGAGATTACCATTGACTATTTAAATACATATTATTACTAACTCAATAGCCCTCTGATATTCTAATGTACACTTGATTTTAGAACCATGCCAGACTTTACATTTATTTCTATTAAATACTCTTTTCATCTTTTTTTTCTTACCTTTTAACAACTTTCTTTGGCTGAAACTTGAAAAAATTCACGGTGTGCTATCCTCAAATGGGATATATATAACTTCTATTATCTTTATTCACATCACTGACCAAAAACTTGAACAGTCCCAGGGTCATGAAAAAAATGTATAGTATGCCACAAAAACCTTCTTCTGGTTGACATCAGTCTCCCTTTGGGGGCAGTAATTCAACCAAAATCTAATCCACCACATAGTATTAGCATCCAGACCACATTTCTCCACTTTTTCCACAAGGGAAAATGAGAAACTTCGTGAAAGGTTTCCACATGCTGAAACTAAAAGAATGTTTTGCCAAAAAACAAAACAGAGAAAAATTTATGATTGTATTACTCACTGTGTGTGTACTGAGTTAAATATTCATGTCCACCCGGAACCTGGAATGTGACCTTATTTGGAGATAGGGTCTTTGCACATGTAATCAAGTTAAGATGAGGTCATACTGGGCTCTATACAATGACTGGTACTCTTACAAGCAGACAGAGATTTGGACACAGATACAGACACAGAGGGAAGACAGTCACGTGAACATGAATGCAGAGAATGGAATTACGCTGCCACAAGCCAAAAATTGCTGGCAACCACCAGAAGACAGAAGAGGCAAAGAAGGAACCTTCCCTAGAGGCTTCAGAGGAAATGCAGCCAGGCTGACCTTGGATTTATATTCTACCCTCCAGAACTCTGAGAGAATAAACTTCTGTTTTTCCAAGCCACATAGTTTGTAGTAATTTGTTACAAGCAGCCCTAGGAAATTAATACATTGTGTATCATGCTCACTTTCTCCCTCCTACCTGCCCCAATCCTAAAGGCACATCAAGTATAACCCCTGCCTCAGTCTACTTCAAGTCCATATACATCTCTCCTTTCTTTTCACTGTTCAGTCATTAAAATGAGGACTACACAACTTGGCAGCAACTAATAGACTCACTGTAATGTTTTACAATTATTTCTTGAGTAGTATTCTTATTCTTCCAATTAGATTATAATCTTATTGAGGGTAAGACTAGTACTTTGTCTTTTTGTATAGCTTACAGCACCAAACCCCATTCTGCCCAGTGTTGGTTAACACAATACCACATGCACACACACAACTGACCATGTGAAAACAGGTCTGGAAAACAAATAATTCAGTTAAGACAAAGTTGGAAGAGTTTATTCTGATAAACAGCATTAGCAAGATACTATAGCACTTTTAAAGAATACATTATGTTAACAGGGAGAAGATGTTATATATTTTAAGGAATTTTCACTAAGGTAAATTTTAAAATTAATCTCTTCATTTACTGGAGAGAATATGCTTTATGGTATGTGTTTTCTCTTTCCTCTTTCTTGGTTTTTTGTGTGGTCTTAGTCTTAGTTATTTCTTTAGCCTAGGATATATGAATGCTCTATCCTAAAAGTGATTGTAATATGACTATGCTTTCTATAGATCGCTCAATATCAAGGGGGCTACTTACTAGGCAAGCAGGAAATCTTGTGATCTATAGGGCCTACACAGGGATACTTAAGTGAGACCCAGAAGCCATCCTCTACTCCAGTGTTAAGTTCGTGGATCTCACTACTTCCTTTTCATCAGCAGCAATCATGAAATGCAAAGCAAGTGCACTGAGAACCAGCTTTCATCTCACCCTTCTCCACATTTCACACTGCAAAGAAATTGAAGGCCCACATTTCAGTGAGCTGGGCCAGGACCTATTCATGTGCAGATATCAGAAAGCTTATACCCCAGTTTCAGTGAGTATCCTTCCTCGTAATCAATTTCATCAGTGAAAGCCAAGTCATTTTCTGCTGAAAAGTGAGCCATGCTATCTTGTCTGTCTTCTAATGGATCTTTTCCCTGGAATGCCACACACAGCCATGTAACAATCACTCAAAGAGACAGCCTTTTTTTTTTTTTTTCCTGCCAAGGTAACACATCCACCTCACTAAGAACACAATGTTTTGTTTTGTTTTTTTTTAGCTAAACATTCTCTTTCCATAGCAAGGCAGAGAGGGTGACCATATCAGTATCTATGAACCAGATGACCTGCATCCCTAACGGTATCTGATGCCAGGTAACCTCACAATCTTAGAGATCCCAGCCTGAAAAGGAATTATGACTTTTGACTTCTTCTGGGCTAAGGCACCTGTGTCTCCGCCACTTGGTATTTGATTAATAGGTACTACTGAGGACAAGTGTTCTTAACCCAAAGGAGTGATGCAAACTTCAAATATTTCCCTTCTAAAATAGAACTGTAAGTGGTCTTCTCTCCCACACAATCATACACATGCTGAGTAATGGGGGGGGGGTGTACATGTGCATTGCAAAGGAAATTGGAGAAGAAACTTCATAGAAAGGAAAGTATTCCATATAGCTTTCTTTAGGACAGGTGATCTAGCAAATGAGTCCTCTGAAACAGCTACCCAGCTCAGTCCACCACATTAATATTTCAGTGCTCCAAGATGGAGAAGAAAACAACCAACTGGCCAAGAAAAACAATGCTTAGCTCAAAAACAACACTGTGCCACATGCAACTACCTCTCCTGGAGAAAACTGTTTCTCATTCATGCAAATTCAGGGCACGCTGAAGGGCATCCCTGTTTCCAAGACAAGGAACCATTTGAAGAACATAAGCATGAAATACAGTCTATCGGGAGAGCCTCAGTAGCTGGGAAAAAAACCAGCAGTTCGGCAGGCGGTCTGTGTGAAGGGGAATATGGGATCAGGGGAAGCCCTGCTTAAAAGGAATATGTGTCCAATAAGGAAATCCACTGATGGAGAATAATTCACGTGTTATAAATTTAGACCTACAGCTGCCACTAATGGAACGAGGAAACTCTCACTAGGAAAAGTCATTCACAACCAGGCATCTAAGTGGAAGAGGTGAGGAGGAGGGGCTGGGGACCTGGCTGATGCTTTCGCTGCCTGGATACAAGTCCCCCAATTGGCCCTTGTTAAACAATTTCTGAAACATAGGAGGTGACA
>NW_023270377.1:93913523-94026598 GCF_011800145.1 Mirounga leonina | reverse complement strand
ACAATTCAATGTAACATATTTCTTCATATCACTAGATACTGAGCTCCTTGAGGGATCCTCTCTCCTTCGGGTTTTTCCTCTACCATTGCTACATAAATAAATACATTGTTGAATCAGTAAATTTAAACACAAAGCAGGAGGGATCTAAAATCTCCAAATAAATCATCCAGTAATGAATCAAAAAACACCTTCAATTTCACAGAAAAACAATAGAACTTGAAGTGTTTTATCATCTTTAGCACCTGACTCTAAAGGAAGAACAGCCGTCAGTTAAACAATACATGATGATTTTCCCTAGTCATCAGCAATCAGTAGACGTGATAACTAGAACATCCTAAAAACAAATATTACCAAAGTGAATATGTTATCTACCTATTTCAAGATTTATAGAACTACAGGATAAAGAACACTGTAATCCTCTGTCTCTTTAAACAAATCAATAATTTTAAACTGCAATAATCTCAGCAGATGAAAATTTCACCTGATTTAAAGGATTTGAAGAAAGATATTCTGTACAGCATTGATCAAATAACTCTACTTCTAATAAAATTTCCTAAGACATTAGGAATAGATGCGGACAATTCCTTATGAACAAAGATGTCCACTGATTTTTATGATAGGAAAGAAAGGAAGGACGGACAAAAATTCCATTGGAAATTGACATTCATTAAATGGAATATAATTTAGCCAGTAAAAATAATATTAATTCAAATGTTACAAATCCAATGGAAAACATGGATGAAACAGTCCTCATGAAAACAGGAAACAGAAGATTAAACACCTGGTGTGATCTCTAATAAATGAATGGATGGACAGATAGACCAATGGATGCTCACAAGGAAGGAAGAAAGGAAGGAAGGCCAAAACGTCAGGTGGGTTTTCTTTCTTTGAACATTTATAGATATATTTATAAGAAGCAAGTATTACTTTCATAATCAGAAACATATTAATGATAAATTGTGAAAAACAAAGTTGAAAATAAAAAAGTGACATAGGAGAGTTGGTTTTGAGAACCACCTCCAATCAATTTCAAACCTGTTATTTACATGTTAGAATTTGTCATATATTTCTAATTTACCTTAATAATTATCTAAAAACAGCAATCATTTCTGTTAATTAAATTGCTTTTTTGTTAGTCTACAGTTGCAAATCAGTGAAAGGGACAGTGTATGTTCATTTTTAGTAATAAAACTAAGAAATTAGGCATCTATGAGTAGAAACTATGAAATCAAGCTAGTCATTCAAATTTTTCTTTTAAGCTGCAATAAAAGAAAGAATTTGCCTTTGGGGGGCACAGGGTATGTACAGTGAGTAATATAATTTAAATGAAATTAGCCACCCTGCATGTTGTAATTACTACATAGAAAGCATTGCTGACTTCCTTCAAAATCAGTATTTGGTATTGAATTATACTTCAACATACTACTGAAGATATTGATAAATATTATGTTTTTGCCTAAATTAGGTCATCAGGGACAGGACTTCAGAAAATGGAGAAACACTGTGGAAACCTATTACAGTGCTCTGAACACCTTAATACTCTTATCAAACCATGTGATATTTCTCAACATTCATGTGCATCAACATTTGACTACCAACATTGTAGATCGAAAAACATACTGTAATCTCAAGCCCTTCTTTTCCCAACAAAAGAGTCTGTTCAGCATTTCAGGTCTCAGCTTCTGTAGGAAATGAAATGCTTTTGACATGGCTGAGATTTTTCAAAATAATCACACCTCTCATACCAGTGAAGCGAAGGTAAGTGTAAACATTTGTACATTCTATAGCTGATTCAAACTTTAAGACTGTCTGATTGACTTAGACTGCTGAATCACAGACCTGTACCTCTGAAACAAATAATACATTATATGTTAAAAAAAAAAAAAGAAGAAGAAGAAGAAGAAGATAGCAGGAAGGGAAAAATGAAGGGAGGGAAATCAGAGGGGGAGACGAACCATGAGAGACTATGGACTCTGAGAAACTACCTGAGGGTTCTAGAGGGGAGGGGTGTAGGGGGATGGGTTAGCCTGGTGATGGGTATTAAAGAGGGCACATACTGAATGGAGCACTGGGTGTTATACGCAAACAATGAATCATGGAACACTACATCAAAAACTAATGATGTAATGTATGGTAATTAACATAACATAATAAAAAAATTTTTTGAAAAAAAAAAAAGACTGTCTGGATAAACAGGTTATATAGACCTACCTACTTTCAGAGATGTTTTTCTTTTCCCTAACTTTTGTTTAATGGGTCCAAATATTTTACCTAGAATTATAAAGACTTGTTTGCACAACCCAGCATATTCTTTCTATGCTGGTAACCAATCAAAAATGAAAACAGTGAGATGTTACCTACCATATAGACAAAACATCTGGAAGAATGGTCACATATTTTTATCCAAAAAGCCTGAATCAAGCAAAATATGCACCGTGACACTTAGTTTTAGTGTATTATTTTCAGCTTGGATAGAAACATTTTTTGAACAGAGCAGATTCCTTCAGATTGTAAATGCAATTAAGTTTCCACTTGGATCTGACAGAAAGGCCAAATAGTAATTTCAAAGGAGCCTTTCTTGGGAGTTCAAAGGGAAAGGTGTAAATATATTTTCTATGAGAAATATGACTAATAAGGTATTTGCATCCATGGAACTGCACTGGGTCAGGAGACTGACTACATGCAGAGCAATCCAAGGAGGCACGAAGACCATGAGAAAAAGCCCAGCCCCATAGAAGGACTGCACTCTCCAAGAGGTAATAATAGTTACTTGACAGCCAAGACATTTTGCAGATCAAATTAATCCAACTCCACATCTCTGTTTTCAAAAACTATTTCATGCTAATTTGTTAAAATACTGGATGCAGCATAGCTTTCTGCTAGCCACAAAATTTTTATTGAGCCTGGATTTGTTTCAAGCAATACCAAAATAAAAGGGTATTCTTTAAAGAGATAGTCCAAAGAAAAAGGATCCACAATTTTTCTTGGTATGCTTATAATATCTTAAAGTCTTGACAATTAAGATATTTTTTTTTAAGATTTTATTTATTTATTTGACAGAGAGAGGCACAGCGAGAGAGGGAACAGAAGCAGGGGGAGTGGGAGAGGGAGAAGCAGGCTTCCCGCCGAGCAGGGAGCCCGATGCGGGGCTCTATCCCAGGACCCTGAGATCATGACCTGAGCTGAAGGCAGACACTTAACGACTGAGCCACCCAGGCGCCCCAAGATATGTTTTATAAAGCCAAAATGACACATGTCCACAACAGCAACAAAAGAAAAGAAGATGACACATGTCAATACAGTTCATGTTCATTTCGTCCTTCTCTAAATTCAAGGTCAATTGTTCAAAATGCCTTTATGAATATTAAAATGATGGCTTCTTTCTCTTGTAGGCTTTATTACAGCCAACTGGCTTTAGTCATTTTCCTGGGACAAACTTTCCAATGTCTTTATTATTATTCGATGTCCACCATCCCATACTTTCACCACTGAGACCTATATATCACATTCACTGCTCAGGAAGTTCTACCTAATGGAATAATTATGTCTAGAATGTCCTATAGCATGATCTTTTTAAATTTGGTCCAAATTACAACCCGTTTCTATTTTTTCTTTCATGGATTTTTCTGCTTGGACAAATTATGATCAGAAGCTAAGATGCCTTCATGTCCAAATGCTCTTTCTACCACCTCTGAAAAAAGAAAATATGAAATGAGAGCATAAAGAATCCTCAAAGAAAAAGTCCTTGCACTTAGAGAAATCAAGTCAATTTTTTTCCTTATGGAAAAGCAGAACCTAAACCTCTTTTTAATGTTTGAAATCCTGACAATCAAAAAGCTGCTAAGTTAAGATTTGCAAACACTAAGTTTCATATCAGCCATGTGTAGATGTAAATAAATTCATGGTAAGAATCACTCAAGGCAAAAGCACATCATAACTTACTTCTCCAATCACAGGAGCTGAGAAGGAGCTACAGTTCATTAAATCAAACAATATCCAAAAGAAAAAAACATTCGTGCTCTGCATCTATTGAGCAATGGTGTACCATATCTTGTTTGATTCCCTGAACATTCATTGTTTTATGAGCAATGAAATCATTGCTTTGTGATCCCAAGTGAGGACCCACAACAAGCAAAAATAAAGGATGTAACCTGTAGCCGAGACGGGGACTTTCTTGTGAAATGTTCATTATTCCTTTTTCAGCAGCAACACCCCAATATTGTAAGGGTAACAATGTACCCAAATGTAAAAGAACATTCCCCAGAATCACCTTAGGATAGGGGTAGGGTAGCAATTGACTTATAAGCTAAAAGCATTGCCATTGTACAGACTTCCAGGAAAACGCTTTAAAGGTCTCTGAGTTGGCAGGTGCCCTTTTGCCCTCCTCTCTTCCTCGTCTTCCTGCCTAGGCTCTCATCCATACTGTCACCTGAGGTGACATTGAAGTGACCTTGAGAATGGAAGCTCTATGAAAAGAATGGTGGGACAGAAGATATAAGGAGTATAAGTCTCTGATAATATCCAGGAGTCACCAACATCAGTGGGACTGCCTCCTCCAGAACTCCTGTTACATGGAAGCAGAGTAAATCCTATCTTGGTTAAGCTACGATAGTTTAGATCTCTTCCTTGTAAGTGTACACATCAATTACTAATGGATGTAATAGCTTTATTATAACTGAATTTGAAGAAGGCTGCTGACCCCAAATCAGTAATACATTAGTCTTAAGTTGTTTTTCCATTAGTGAGAATAGGTTGGATAAAACAAACACAACTTTCTTTTTAAACTGGCTTTTTTTTTAAAGGCAAGTACGTATGTCCTAGATATTTTGAACTAAAGTGGAGAAAAATTTACCAGCCAATGTTGGTGTGAACCCCACACACTTAACCATGTTTCTCTCAGCAGCCATATAAATGTGCTTGCTAAAGCAGTCGGGACAATTGGATATGTCATTAGTGTAATGAGATCTTTGTTTTACAATTCTTGCACTGTCCCACCAGTTCCTTTCATTAACTACTCCAAAGCCATGAGCTCAATTTCCAAGAAGCAACACAAGTAGCCAAGAGACCCCAGGTAAGAGTGCATGCTTAGTCAGAACAAGAATGCATCATATTTCATTCAAAAAAGGGACTTGACTTCCCTAGAGAGGTATGTGATGAGAAGAGAGATCCCATCTGACAAGGTGGTTCCCATGTGGCCTGCCTGGAGCCAGGGGAAATTGAATTAAATAGTTTCTGATGGCCTTATCCAGGATAAGATTTCAATGATCTTTATTAACTTCCATTAATCATGTAATCATCTTTCCATTTTGTAACTGAATTTATATCATTTTAAGATAATGGCTTCTAGGGTCTGTAGAGCCAAAGCTACAATATGACCTCAAAGACTCATTCCTCTCCTTGGTTGGGTATCAAATGCTGCCACTGAAAATTATTTTCCATTCGATGTGAAGGGAAAGCTGTTCACAGAAACATTTTCGCAATGGCCAAGGCAGAATGGAAATGCAGCCTTAATCTTCATATTGCAAAATAGGATGCTTTCTACATATTCCAGAGCTGGCTCAAGGACAAGTATAAAATGTTTAAAATGGAAAACGATAAATTTTAAAGTAAAAATTTTTTAGATACCTTGGAGGAACAAAATCTTATGGAAACTATTTCATTCAGGACAAACAATGATACATATAAAAAATAACATTCATGAGGAGCACCTGGGTGGCTCAGTCGGTTAAGCATCTGCCTTCAGGTCAGGTCATGATCCTGGGGTCCTGGCATCAAGCCCCACATCGGGTTCCCTGTTCAGTGGGGAGTCTGCTTCTCTGTCTGCCCCTCCCTCCTATTCTGTTCTCTCTCGCTATCTCTCTCAAATAAATATTTTAAAAAATAATATTTGTAAGTTGCAAAGTGGAAAGAGATATAAGGCAATGCATTAAGTTCACTAAATAGCATTCATCTGTGTAACGAAAAAAAATGCAAACGTCCATTCACAAAGGGCCACTTTCTCCCCTGCCAGTTTATCTTTTCATTTTTTATCTTTTTAAAGTCTTTTTATTTATTTTCTTTTTATCTTTTTATTAATTTTTATTAAGAAAATTCTTTTTCCAATTTTTTCGCATTGTACATAATAAGTTATAGAAAGAAAATGGCATTCCTTAAAATTTCTGACACTTCTGCTAAGACAAAAATGAAACATGATTTTCTCCCTTTCCCTTTGCTTAAATGAGTGTGTGAGTGTGCATGCCTTTTTTTTTTTTTTTTTTTTTGCCATTTCCTATGTTCAGTTTTGATGTCAGGTCTCTGTCCCCTCACATTGCTGCCAATAAATCTGTTAAGAGCTTGGCTGGTATATATAGCCATGTCTGGTAGCTGTGTTACAAATGTTGAGTTCCATGAGTACCAACAAAAATTAGTTTAGTCGAAGCTGAATGGAGTTAAAGAGAAACTCGGTTGAGTTTAGAATGGGCCTGTCCATCATCACTGGATGAGGTTTTAATGGGTACTAGCTAGAGTCACATTTACTGGATTAGTGAAAGTTCACTAGTTTCCAGGGCAGAAGGTGGCTAGTACTAATCATGTACAATAAAAGCATCACAATAAAAGCAATGTTCCTTTCTCACATAAAGTTTCCCATCTCTTCCTCTGCCCAATTTTAAAAGGCATCAATGGTAATTTAAAAACATGAGCAACTCTATATATATTAGGCATCTAGAGGTTTCAGATGTGCAGAGTCAGGGAAATTCTAAAGGGCTACTGCAACATCCTGGCTGCCATGGGATCAAAGCAGATGAAGTATGGAATGGGAAGTGGGTCACTCCCCATCCACACAGCATACATGACTTCTAAATCCATAGTGTGATACCAAGTCCTCTAGATTCTGAGTGTCACCATTGATGAATCTACCATGAAGGAAAATAAACCCACAACAATCTGTGTTGTTGTTGTTATTTATTCCTTTGTAAAATCTGTGAAGAAATAACTCCTGGGTATAACAGGACCATAAGAGGAGAGATTGAGGGGGTGACAAGGAGACTGATAAAGAATCTCCAGATTTCAGAACAAGTACAAACTATTTAAATGGTCAGTTCATCAATGTTGTTACAATGAGATGGGGGAAATTATCAAGTCCTGGTCAATAGCACTTGACATTTGGCTAAGGAAGGATTCTCTTAGCATTTTTCTTTACAAAGCCAGACATTTTTTCCCATACTGAGATGTGAGCTGAAGCAAAGCCCATGGATTCATGTACTAACAATTTTTCTTTGTCTTATGTGAGTACATTTCTATAGGGTTCCTTTGGGGTCTATCATAGGAGGAGCTAGGGGCTGGTTAGACCAGGCCTCCTGCTCATTAATAGCTTCAAACAGACCTCTGATGTTATCTTCAAGTGAAATCATACCTATGGATGGAGAGACTCACTAAAGATTGAAGGAATAGCACACAGATGGTTTAATTTGATGACAGTTGTTCAATGGAAAAATTTTAAATACAGCACAATTTTCCTGTTTGGCATTTCCAAATTCTTTAATATAACAATATGTGCAAAAAACTGAAATGGGGGCGCCTGGGTGGCTCAGTTGGTTAAGCTACTGCCTTCGGCTCAGGTCATGATCCCGGAGTCCCGGGATCGAGTCCCATGTCGGGCTCCTCGCTCAGCAGGGGGTCTGCTTCTCCCTCTGACCCTCCCCCCTCTCATGTGCTCTCTCTCTCTCATTCTCTCTCTCTCTCAAATAAATAAATAAAATCTTAAAAAAAAAAAAAACTGAAATGGCCCAGATTCTGTTGATTTCCTAAAGGCCTGTAGAGGTATACAAATATATAACAATGAATAGCTAACGTGTATGGTCAGGAATGTGAAGCTTACACTTACATTAGCAAGCACTCTTAGGTGAAATATAACTCAAATGTGCATAAATCCATATAGAGTGAAAGCATTTTGCTTCAAATATCGAGTTCAGTATATCTGTTTGACCATTTAAAATGCTTATGAAGTACATAAAGTACACATACTTTTATATACATAAAATATATAAAGTACATAAAATAGAAGACATACACGGAAAAGGAAAAAAAGATAAAACTCACATGAGTTCATTATTCCTTTATCAATCAGGAGAGAGAAAAAGTGCTATTTTTAGCTAATGTTTAGTTATATGATTTTAGATTGTATTCTATCCCCATTGGATAAATAAGTAAGACCCTGCTAACTACACTTTCCTCTTTTTACCCTTCCCAAACTAACAGGGAAATTAGCTCACACACATTTATCATTTAATATGGTTTTACTCCTGGTTATCCACTTTGATATTCAGCAAAAGTTCTAAATTGTCATTTACTGAGCTGATTCACATGTAGGGTTGAAATAGATCCATTAATGAATTATTATATTGCTGGAGGCCTACTCAGAGTTACCTGATTTTAGAATTAATGGCAGAATAAATCTTAAGAGGAAGGCCAATATATTTTAATTTTATGCATATTACCTATTTTAGCAACATATTCTCACACTGTTTTTTTGTAAATATCTTATTACTACTAAGTATCAAAGAGAGTTCAGAAACATCCACCAAAATACTTCATATTACAACTTCAAATGAAATTGTAATTTAACTTATACTTTTTAGAATAGAATGGTAGCTCATTCATTAAATAACAATATGAGCAGATGCATATGATTATAAAAGCTTGAAAGAAAAGTCATTTAACTAGGATTGTTATACACAAACTGTAAACTATAACATAAAATAATCTTATTTTTTCCTTTAACCAACAGAAATAGCACACAAATAAATTAATAATAGCTAAGAAATTTAATCTTGAGAAAAGCAAGATTTACATTAAAAAAAAACCTGTCTTGTAGATGTTTTTCTACTTAAAACATCTCCTTTACAAAATAGCTAATATTTAAAATCTCAATAAAATTTCAAAATTAAGCCAAAATATAGAATTTACAATATTTAAGCTAAATTAGCACATATTTATAGTTTTTAAAGAAAAAAGCTACCTTTTTTGATATAGAAAATAATACCTATGAAAACTATTTTTCCAAGTTGGATTTTAAAAAAGGGTACTTATAGCAAGAGAATAAAAGGCACTGCATAGGAAATATAGTCAATGGTATTGTAACAGCATTGCATGGTGACAGATTGTAGCTACAATTGTGGTGAGTGGAGCATAAGGTACAGAGCTGTTGAATCATTGTGTTACAACACTAATGTAACATTGCAGACCAACCACACTAAAGAAACTTTAAAAATTAAAAATAAAATTAAAAAATTAAAAGATAGAACTTAAGTAACTCTTTTGATGGTCCAGAGAAAATTTAAAGGATGTTCTTTCTCGACAAGCAGCACAAAGCACTAAATTTTACTGCAGCCAAATGGAAATGGGATGGGCGCCAGTGAATGAAGAGTGGCAAGAAAAGGAGTCTGGTCTTTGGCAATCTTCATGCTGTGCACATTTGGAGGAAGAACCTCCAAATGTGAACACTAGTTATCTTTGGAAGGTGGAAATATGGAAAACCTCCCCCATTTTCCTCCATTTCCTTGTACTTTATAAGGTATCTACATTGATTGGAAATCATCTTTTTTTTTTCCTACGTGTTCTATTTCATTCTTTGTCAAATCTCCTTGGTCCTTTTCATAGTTCTTTGGGTTTTGCTTATATTCCCAAGGTTCTCTATTTTAAACAGATTATATTAGGATGGGTAAAGCTAGAGCTTCAATAATACAATATAAAGACTTGAAGAACTAGGAGGTTTATAGCTGGCTCATATGGTGTGAATCTTGGTGTGAATTGTCCAGGTCTGTCTGTGCCCATTAAGAGATCCAGGTCCCATCCAAACCATTGCTTCTCCATCCCCTAGGACACTGTCAACAAGTTGCTGGTTAAAGCTGGGTTGTTGCCCATCAGGGCTCCAGCCAAGGCTCCAGTCAAGAGGGCACAGTGACACACATCACTTCCACTCACACTCTATTTGTAGGAACCTATTTACATGGCCAAGCCTGATAGCACAGTCAACTGAGGATGTAGTCAAGCAAGGCAGCCATATACCCTCCCTCTACTTCTATTACTATGAAATAGATAACCATCAATTTTATGGATAACTGGCCATCTCAGCCACAACATGAAACATAAAGACTTTATATTATGTGCCTCATGTGTCCAGTGTCAAAGTCTCTACAGATCTGATTCTGCGGTCTACTATTTCTTCTGTTTTTCACTTATCATGTCATAGTTCCCTTTGTGTTTTGTGATTTTTGACTGTGAGTTCATGTTCTATGGAACCTTATCTGTGGGAATATTTTGAGATCCATGTTGAAGTTACATTCTTTCAGGAAAGGAATGGATTTGCTTCTGCCTACCAATCTTTAACTAAATTATTTATTTAAGTCCTGTTTAGTCCTCATGGGCAAGTTTCCTGTCAATCTCTTCTGAGCAGTGGACCTAATACTAGCCCTCACCCCTCTAAGATTGCAGTTTTTGGGGGTCACACCTTGAGTGGGCCCTGTGTTTCTCTGCTGGTCACATCAGACCATAAAGCCAATGGATTGCCCTACACCCTTGAATGTCGTGGTGCCCACTTACTTCCCAAATTCTAATTATTACTTAAATTTTGTCCTCTACCAGTTCATTGCTTTTGTGCCAGCTTTGCAATACTTTTAAAATTATGGGTCTTGGGATGCCTGGGTGGCTCAGTCGGTTAAGCGTCTGCCTTCGGCTCAGGTCATGATCCCAGGGTCCTGGGATCGAGTCCCACATCGGGCTCCCTGCTCCGCGGGGAGCCTGCTTCTCCCTCTGCCTCTGCCTCTCTCTCTCTCTCTCTCTCTCTCTATCTCTCATGAATAAATAAATAAAATCTTTAAAAAAATAAAATAAAATAAAATAAAATTATGGGTCTTTTCTTGTTGTTTTACATTTTATTTTTTTTAAAGATTTTATTTATTTACTTGACAGAGATCAAGAGCACAAGCCAGGGGAGGAACGGGCAAATGGAGAGGGAGAAGCAGGTTCCCCACTGAGCAGGGAGCCCGACATGGGGCTTGATCCAAGGACCCTGGGATCATGACCTGAGCCAAAGGCAGACGCTTAACTGACTGAGCCACCCAGGTGCCCTTTCTTCTTTTCTTTTCTGTTCTTTTTTCTTTTCTTCTTTTCTCTTCTCTTTCTTTCTTCCTTCCTTCTTTCCTTTTTTTGTGTGTGTATGTGTGTTTTACATTTTAGTCAACATCTTAGTTTTCTTCTGGGGAAGATTATTTGGTGTTTCCAGTCTAACTTACCATCAGAGATAGAAGTACCAAATATCATTTTACATGACATACTTATGTATATCTCTACACACACATATCTATTTATGTTTTAATATATTCAATTTATATTTTATATCAATTTATATTTATATACATACATGACTTATAGATGATTTAAGGAAGATCATCAAAAGAACGTGAGAGCTGGAAATCACAAGCCTAGATAGAGTTTCCCTCCTTAATCTTATCTGTTATGTGATTTCTTTACACACGATGAAGAGCAATAGCCATCTTATCCATCTCTGTGAGATATGACTATCAGATGATCAAGAGTTTTGCACATTCTCAAATAATATTTCCAGTTGGAATTAGGACCAAGAACCTTACAAACTTAAAAACAACCATATGTCAATAGGTACAGAGGGGTTACAAAGCAATGATTTACCAAGTCTTTTTCTTGATATCTTCCACAGTCTCTGCCCCTGCTGAGCTGGCCCTCTAGTTATTGGTTTCACCTGTGAACAGTTCACCGCCACTGCTGACTTCATCAAATATCTTCTTTGTATTTCCATCTGCATTTTATGTGAACTCTGGAGCGATTAGTTGCTAATATCAACAGTGGTGCACAGTCTAGGAACATTTATTGCTCCCCTGCTTGGCTTAATGTTTCTGACTTGGTACCATAATATTATTAATAGTCACAGGGCACAATAAAAGAAAATTAAGTGTTTATTTTGTTTAGGATTTAGCCACTTTACCTACAGCCTTTTTCCATTACATTTGCACATAAATGAGCATACACTACATTTTTTTAGATGCAAATCAGGTTTTAACTTTGCTAATCATATAGTTCCCTTTCTGGGAGTCTTCCAGGCTAGCTTCAGTGTTACTCCTGAAGCATGCATATTGTAGCAAATGAAGAAATGGCCATGTGGTAGATGTTTGCCCTTTTGTGATTCATTAATAGCTGTTTCTGCAGAGCAACTGTACTTTAAAATCCAATAGTACTCCACATATTCCTTTGCAATTCCAGGAGCATATCTGTCAAATTCCAGCCTGAAGTCAGTTGTTCAATTGCAGATCATCTCCTGATAAATAGTTAGAAACACTTGCCTTGAAATACGGAGTCAAAGACATGAGAACTACTTCAAATAAAATATACTGGAACCAAGTTTCAGCATTAAAGGTCCTCACTTTTCAGCACGAGAAACAGACCAAAGACCTGAGACATTTACGTGGGTGTCCAAATTCAACAAAATGAGTTTATTCCACATTTTCTGCTCTCCCCACCACCTTCTACCTAGTGTTTTTCTAAATGAATTGTTTGTTCTTCCTTGAAAAGATAAATTAATATTTTACATGGCAAGAACTCTTATTCCTTGGTGGGATACTTCTAACTTGATTTATATGATGATATTTAAATGTTTAAAAACTTTTGTAGGGCACATTCTCAATCAATTAAAGAATTTAGTTTCCCTTGAGGTTCCCGCATCAGGTATTTTCTCAGAAGGCTTACTTCTAAAGATTTACAATCCAATCTCTTCTTCCTGTTAAACCATACACTTTGGTGAGCATCCCATTGGACCAAATGTGGGGATTTCAACCCAGTGCTGTCACGTGAAAGGACTACAAACAGCACTGTTGAGCCTGCGTTTCCCAATGCTCCATCAATGGGCTCTGGGTCATACCAGACTTTGTTCTGCTCACCTGGCAATCTGTATGAGACCTATGGGATTGCTGGGAGTATCAACACACAGGTTCGATGCACAGGTTATTCTAAGCAGAGAGGCAGAAAAATGATATTCTGAGAGCATCTGCATAAAACGTACTAATGTTAGGGGCGCCTGGGTGGCTCAGTTGGTTGAGCGACTGCCTTCGGCTCAGGTCGTGATTCTGGAGTGCCGGGATCGAGTCCCGCATCAGGTTCCCTGCTCAGCGGGGAGTCTGCTTCTCCCTCTGACCCTCCCCCCTCTCATGCTCTCTCTCATTCTCTCTCTCAAATAAATAAATAAAATCTTTAAAAAATAAATAAATAAATAAATAAAAAATTAAAAAAAACGTACTAATGTTAAATCCAAGGCAACTCTGAAAAATATGAATAAAGTTTTGCACAATACTTTGCAGTTTAAAGGACATTTTTCCTCAATATTACATTTCATTTTTACCACAAAGGTAGGCGTTATGATGACAGAGAATTTATTGGTGAAGAAAGAGAGTCACAGAGATGTGGGGGGATTCACCTTGGACACAGATTCAGGTCTACTCGATCCTGGCCAGGACTGTTCCTTCTTCAGCATATACTGCTTGGGCAGCCAGCGACACCAGGCTAATCTGGCTC
The DNA here is from genome assembly GCF_011800145.1 of Mirounga leonina. Taxonomy (NCBI): domain Eukaryota; kingdom Metazoa; phylum Chordata; class Mammalia; order Carnivora; family Phocidae; genus Mirounga; species Mirounga leonina. The sequence continues at coordinate 94,013,017 of NW_023270377.1, read as the reverse complement.
CAAACTGTGGACTTCAACGCACGTTCAATACCTTCCTCTGTAGCATCTTCTAGTCACACTTCAGTGCATCAAGGCTCACCCTCGTCTTACTGACTTGGTTTTGGAATCCTATAAAAATAGCCACCTACAACACCACCTCTGCCATCTTCTCTGCTAAAAGTGACCAAGGTCAATATAACACAAAGTGCCTTTGAGGATTCTCTTTGGTGGGATCATTGATTTTACCATAGTTTTATCTAGCAATCCAGTTGTAAAAATCATATAACTCCCTTCTAATCAATCATCTGTATTCATGTTTTTTTCTTTTATGCCTTGTTTGCAATAGAAAGATATTTTCATTGTAGTCACCTTCTCTCAATTTCAGTGCATCTTTTCGCCTTTGGCGAAGGACTGTAAGTACTATGGTAGTCATAGTTATTAAAGTTCACCAAAGCTTTGCATTCTCCCCAGCCAATGGTACTCTTCCTGAAAAGGATAAGATAGCAAGAAGCCCTTTGGGAACCACCCCTGTCTACTTGACCAGGCTTACACCTTGCTACCTAACCCTCATCCCTAAAAAGAAGAAATGGCATTTCTCTCTAGTTACCTATTAGTTCCAATTTGGCCTGCCTTTGCAAGGAATCTAGTATTGGCCACTAGCAGGTTCTAAATCAGGGAGAATGAAAAGCTAGGACGGAGGCAGAAGCAACCGGGCAGGGGGAGACTCAAGCTGCGGTCATCATCGGGTAAATATTCAGAAAGTTGCCACCTTTGATGATCTTGATAGTGTTTTATCTGGACCGCTAATGTTTCAGTTGTACAAATAATGTGGTTTCCTCTAATGTTTTTCCATCATAGTAAGGTCTGGGTAGGGCAAGAGAACTCGTATTTCCAACCACTTTCCAGGGGATGCTGATGATATAAGTCTGAGGACACACTTTGAAACCTGCTGGTCTATGAGATAATTTTTAGAGTTTCTAATTGCACATTTAAAAATCAGGGCTCAGTTTATTCTTCCAGCCTTGCTTTGTAGAATTTGTCCAGTGACATTTACTTTCCTGTCATGCTAAAATTGCCAACCATACTCAGTTTCTGCCTGCTTTCAGAACTGTCCCTCACTGTATATGGCTGACTAAATAACCCTTATAGACAAGGTTTCTTTTTCTATTGGCAAACAACTACTAGAAAATTACAAACTCAAACTCTATACCAAATAGGTAGTAAAAATGCATAAAACACGAGGACAACATGAAGAGAGCTCTTTTTACTTTATTTTATTTTATTATCTTATCTTATAGATTTTACTTGTTTACTTGGGAGAGAGAGAAGGGGCGCACAAGCAGGGGAGTGGCAGAGGGAGAGGGAGAGGGAAAGGAAGAAGCAGACTCTCTGCTCAATCCCAGGACCCTGAGATCATGACCTGAGCTGAAGTCAGATGACTGAGCCACCCAGGCACCCCAAAGAGAGTTCTTTTTAAAGGAGCAGCCTCTACCTAGCTCCTGTTATCTTCCTAAGGCTAATGCCAAATCTTCAGATTTTTTTCAAAAGAAGTCAGAATTAATGGATTTTTAAGCCAAATCTCCAGATCCTTGGATACTGACAATGGATTAAAAAAATTTTAAACCATGAAACCACATGCTGGCTGAATTCAGCCCAAGGCCCATAGATTTACAACATATAGTTGCAACTTGGGTCTTCTCAAAACTAAGTCCAGCATGTGATCCTCAGTGCAACTTTCCTGATGCATACCCCCACAACAATATACTTATTGTGCACACACACACATATCTATGTAAAGGCTTAGTTGTACTGTCCTTTCTGCTCCTATGGCACTTGGCTAAAATTTATATGAAAGTATTTCTTTCTTTTCTTCTTTAAATTGAAGTATAGTTGACATACAATGCTATATTAGTTTTAGGTGTACAACACAGCGATTTGACAACTCTATACATTAAGCTACGCTCACACCAAGTGCAGTCACCATACAATGCCGTTACAATATTGTCGACTGTGTTCCCCATGCAGCACCTTTCATCCTGTGACTTATCCATTCTACAAGCTTGTACTTCTTAGTCCCCTTCACCCGTTTCACCTATCTCTCCAATGACCCACTCCCCTCACAACCACCAGTTTGTTCTCTGTATTTATGAATCTGTTTCTGTGTTTTGTTTTGTTAGATTGCACGTACTGAAAGCATTTATTTCAATTACCCCCCCACAAAGTAAAAAGTTCAATGGCCAAAACTAGGTCTCATACTTCTTTTATTCTTATTTCCAAATGTAGTGCCCCTGACAAATATTTGTTGAAGGACAGAAGGAAGACTGACTGATTGAACAAACAAAGGTAAACCCTCCTTTTATGACATGGCATAGAACATTTTTTCCCATATATCATAACTGCCCTTTGTTTGGACTTCCTCAATGACATGTTATATTTCCCACAATGAAATGCCCATATTTCAGCCATGCTTTCAACAGATGCACAGAAAATGTTGGTCCAAGTAATCTAGTATAAACACTGGAAGTATTTGGATCAAGCAGCATTATCTTGGCCTGTCTTTCAAGAGGGACATGATGGGTGTGATTCATGACAATGACTAAAGGCACCAGTATTCCCTTATCATAATGCCAGGTAATCTTTCACATGCAAGCAATTAATCTCAGCATTTAGAAATGGGAAGATTGATGAATCAACCCAAGAGCCAGCTGTCTGCCACCTCTTTAACCCAAAACAAAAAAATAAAAAACAAGAACAACAACAACAACAACAAAACAATTCTGTGCTGTCTGACAGAGAGGAAGCCCAGCCAGAAATTCTTCTTTATCCTCCATCCATGCCTTTCTTTTTACTCCTGGAGTTGTCCAGACTCACAGGCCTGTGTGTGATTTGAAAGGTGTCAAATACAAAGCTAAAATTGAATTTAACCAGAGGGTTTCTTCAGCCCTAATAGTCTTTCCTAATAAGACAATGGTATTGTCAATGGTGCTCTTTGATTCAAATTTCAGTGTAAATAAATCTCCTCACAGGCTGGAATGCAAAGTCAGGTATCCCTTTCATCTTTTACTAAGGATTAAAGATAATTGTGATTTTCTTTAATTATCAAATATAACTTCATAATTGGTAAGGCTTCTTATTAACCAAGGTTCATCAATTCTAATCAGGCTGCCCTCACATCGGAGAGGCTCAGGCTGGTGTAATTAAAGCTGCCAATTCTGCTGACAGCATTCTTTAGTTTCCAGAGCCCTTATCAATGGTGGATAAGTCATCAAGCAACATGTGATAGCCCTACATACTGGCTTCTGTGCCTTCATGTTTTAGTAGAGTAGCTAATCTGCACACTTTTAATTTATTCCTCATACATTCTTCCCCTAAAGCCAATGATATTAATCAGTGTAAAAAAAAAAAAAAGAAAGAAATTAACAGGTAAAATTATATTTTAAAATGTTTAAATGAAGTGATCCATCTTTAGTTGCCTTTTTCCATTCATATTGAATATGTTTCATGCTCTTATATAGCACATTGATTTTTATATTATGAATTAATATTTTCTTTAGGAAAATACATCTGATTTTCCGTATCCTCCAATATAAGTGCCTAAATCAATAAGGTAGTTGCTGATGATGCTGTTATAATTACCTCTTCTCCTTCTGAACACTTTCCCATCATGAGCTGGATGTGAGATTGGAATTCATGCCATGGTTCCCTATTTAAAGTTGTCCAGGCCAACCACAACAGAATCTGCCTAGTCTTGCTCTGTGCAACCTTTCCTTCCTTCACTTCCTCTTTTGTGGGTGACCTTCAACACTCTTGTCCAAAGCATACTTTTAATCATGATTTCTCTCACATGAAGAAAACTTAAAGTTGGTTTGAACTAGCCTGCACAGTCATTAAAGACTTTTCCAAAGTCTTAGTATGACCCTAATTTTACTTTCTTAGAAGAGAAAAATGGAGAGGAGAGCATTGACCTTGATTCCAGGTATCCTGGCCTAATGGCCTGACTAGCTGGCTACTCCCGCTGTACGTTCAAGGTCAATGGACTCTGACCATTGCCTTTAGCATGCAAATGGAGAGTTGTACCTTCTCCTTTTGATAAAATCCTGGCTGATTTATTTCAGCTTGGACATTCTGCTCTAGAAAGATCAGGCTGTTTTTGGTGCCCTGTGACTTTTATACATCTTCCACTTAATAACTGAGTTTTACATGACATTTACATGGCAGTGTTTTCCATGAACACTCTCCTGTTATTCAGTTTCACAGGGATTCATAGTATACTTTAAGAGAGAGAGAAGACATGGACCTCGGCAAAAAGAAACAAATCTTCACAATCTGGCTTCAGATTCACTTTTTTTCAGGTCTAGCACAAAGAATCTCCCCAGCTCCAATCATGCCAGGAAGCACCCTGCACAACATATATTCCCAGTACATATTTCTGACCTGTTTCCTTGTACTTTTTTTCTGAAACTTTATTTAATAACTAACTCCTTAAGGGCAATGACCTTTGATTTCTTTAAAATTTCCTTCAACAGACATAAGCATGACCTTAGATTTGGGGTCAATAATTCCACCATTTGCAAGTACTGGCACCTTGAGCCTTTCTATAAATTTCTCAGAGGCTGGGTTCCTTATCATTAAATGGAGATAACCATGCCACTTTCCTTGTCACCTCAGCAGGCAGAACTGTGGGTGAAGATCATATAAATTAGAGTGTGGCAGAACACTTTGTAAATGGCCAAGGCCATGCAGATGCTATAACAATTATGCTGAATAAATACTGCTGACACATGAACCAGGAAATATTTAAGATAAGACAAACAGAATAGTGGCTTCGCCACTATAAATATAAATATATGAACATGAACATAAATATAAATATAAATGTGGTTTCACTATAGCCACCTAAAATGAGTTTTAAGTTGTTATCTTTTTTCTATCCATATGAAGAAGCTGGAGTCCTAAACACAAAGGTATAAGGATGAGGAGACACTAGAAACACAAGAAGAAGACTTGGCATAATACTTTGTTAAGGTGTGTTGGGGGCTGCAGCAAACTGGAGAGTCCATGTCTTGTCTTAGTGGGGAGCTGGCAATGGGTTCAATTAATTGTACCATGCAGAAAAGTGAGCCAAGTATTTCAAGAGAAGTCACAATCCATATTTTTATAAGTGAAGTATCTAGATTTTCAAATTGTTGTTTAAACGGTAAAATGCAAATACATATCCATTAATGGACACACCCCATAGCTCACAAGAGTTTGCAAATCTCTGGTGTGAGGTCTTCAACAACTGAGTTTGTATGAATAATCAATAAGTGTTCCTGAGCCCTCATGAGAACTAATTTTGAATTGGTTTTCTTTGAAATATCTAAAAGAAGTATAAGGTATGTCTCCTTGTTTTGAAAGCAGAGGAGCTAATAATTGTTAAGTGCCTGATATTTATTCAGTTACTTTGCATAGGCAATCAGTTCACTTTAATGTCATCCTTATGAATGTATAAGGTGATTACTATCAGACCCATTTTACTGATGATGTAACCAAGGTACAAGGAACGACTTTCCCAAGAGAATATGGCATAAACAGCAAGTGATGGAATAACAATTTTAACTCAGCCCTGGCTGTTGTTAAAATTCATGTTTCCCTGTCATGGAAAGGAATGGAGTCAAACATTGAAGACCTAAAGAATAACTGAAGTTTGAGCTGGGTAGTGGGGACACTACAATACAACTTTAGAGAAAAGAATACACTGGTGAAGAATATGTCACTCTGAAAGACTTGATGGAGAATGTGGGCTTTGGGTTAGTTAGGCTTTGAATAAATGGAGAAGCGGCAGAAACGGCATGAATGAAAGCTTGTGTATGAGTTCCTAATAAATTTCTCTCTCAAAAAAACAAAACAAAAACAAACAAACAAACAAAAAACCACCCTCCAGTTTCAGTTAAGGAATATCAGTTAATTTTGCTTGCCTCAATGTTCCCCCACCTTTTAGTAAGAGTGCATTTTACTGTCTTTCCAAAATAACTGTCATGCTGCTATTTTGTCCTGGAGCTTCACGAATATTCTCACTAGAGCCACCTGCACGAGAACATACTCAGACATGCCAAATCTGGAAGGCCCACAAAGACAATACAAGACTAGCAGTGTCCCTTCAATTCGTTCGGTAGACACTTCTGTTCTTTAGAAGGTACCAGATCGACTGACACCAGTTGCCCACAGCAGTGGCCAATTCAGTATTTGCATAGTCTTCCCCTCCTTCTCAGATTCACTCTTGATTGTCCTCTCTTCTTGTTTCCTAGAATCACTTCCCAAATATTCCCAGCCCTTGACTTATTGTTCTGCCTTTTGGGAAGCCCAAGCTAAGACAGTTCTTCATGCTGAGATCTCCAAACTGCTCTTTCTGAAGGCAAGATTATTTAGCTTTTATTTTGACACTAACTTACCCCTCTATTTTTTTTTTTTTTCTTAAGAAAGGGAGGCAGTAAGGGGTACAGGGAGAGGGAAAGAGGGAGAGAGACAGTTTTAAGCAGGCTCCATGCCCAGTGCAGAGCCCATCACGGAGCTTGATCTTGTGACCCTGAGATCATGACCTGAGCCAAAAATCAAGAGTCCCCCCAGATGTTCAACCAACTGAGCCACCCAGTGCCCCATCCTCTATTCTTCTGATAGCTTCCTTGATTCACATATATCAGCCAGCATTTATTTCTGTTTCTTACCACCAAAGAACCCTAATGATTTACAGCTTTATTTCAAGTGGATCCACATTATACCATTAGATAATAGAAGGAAGGTTATGCACATATACAAATAGAGAAATCTTGCTGATGATCTGTGTGGTTGTTGCTTCAGGTGGCAACTCTGAAACATCAGACAATATTATTAAATGGTTCTTAAAAAGCTAAAATTGCAGGTGGGCTGTATAGTCATCTGTCAATCAATCAGGGTGTTTCTGCCAATGCCCACACCTGGCATCATGAAGTGTTAAAATCCAGCATTTCCTTGATAACTGCTGGGTCATTTAAAACTGAGACACTGTAAGATTTTATACCTTTTCTATTAGTTCACCTATCACCTCTCTGAACTCATTACCTTTTGTTGTTTCTCACCTAAGCCCCATTCCTGTGATAGAGTAACCCTTGAAGGAAAATACAAATTGCTTTCTACTTCTCCAGGTGAAGAATTAGAGAGCAGATGCAAGATTCAAACTCACATCTCTTGGTTTTCCAGAATACTGATTATCCACCAAATCTCATAGCTCTGTATTGCTACTTCAAATAAATGGGTTAGATTCCTACAAAGGTCGGTGTATCTATCATCCATTCATCTATCCCTCTATCTACCTACCTACTTACCCACCTACCCACCTATAATCTTTCTTCCTTCCTTAGTTTATTCCTTCCTTCCTGTATTATCTATTGTTCTAATTACTAAGTGGCTTCGAATACACAAGTATAGCCCTGAAGAATAGCCATTTTTCAAAAATCTGCATCTGAAATTGTAAAGAGAAAACCCACATCATTATAGTGCATCTGGTCCTTGTTAATTCTTAATCTGCTGTATCTTTTACTGTCATGATTTCTCCAGATGTGAGAGTTTATCTCGTAAGTTAATATTTTACATAAACTACACTAAAGAATTGTTGAAACAAAGTTGAAACTCCTTGGCCCCCAGTACTCTCGCTATACAGGAGCCGTCTACGTCTAGCTGACCAAATGCCAAGGAGATCATAAAAATCCACTGACTAAGAAACTTGCAAATGAGTCCAAGATTCCCCCCTACTTCACGGGGTATGTGTGTCTTACACTCTGTGGGATTTATAAAAGAAAAAAAAAAGCTAGGAAAAATCCCAGCGTTTTGCTGAAGATTATAATTTTTGAGAATTTTGTTAATATCTTACAAAGAAATTTGCCTTTTATATCCTAAAATAGAATCAGGACAATGAATTTGCTTTTGAACAATGAGTTCAAAAATAGAACTTGCCATTTGGAAAGTTTCTTGAGATTTTTCTAGAATGGTGGTTTCTAAATGTAGCCCATCATTAGACTCACCCATGGGGCTTTAATAAAAAGGATGATTCCAGGGTCCCACCCTAAAACTACTGAAGCAGAATCTCTGGCAGGTAGGACCAAGTTTCCCTGGTGATTCTGACATTCAGCCAGGTTTGCAAACCATGGCTAGAGTCTAGAGTCTGAACATTAAATATTGCCTTAGCAGTTAAAATTTTAGTGCCTGTGATTATAATTTTATTATATTAATTTCCTTTGGATTTATATTGGAAGAAAAGCCTGGATGGGAAATCATTTGGCAATTATTTCGTTCAAACTCTCCATTTGGAAATGCCCTCTGAAAGTGTAATGAGAACTTCAACTGGTAGATTTGCCTGCCAGTCTCCTGATTCTTTATTGCTGTAGTTCTGATCATTCTTCTGTCAGAACTACACCTCAAAAAGCATGAGGACCAGCCTGCAGGGAAGATGGGAAGTTATTTCCATCCTGGCTGAATCATCAGGAATGAGTCAGAAAGCTGGAAAGGACCAGGAGAGACCATCTGGCTTAGTCTCTGTCTTGATGTGGTTGTGATTTGCTTCTAGGAATTTCAAGGCAGGGAGAGTTCACTGCTGGTGTTTCAATATCTCGATAGTGAGTAAATCCTTCTTTTGGACCACCTCATGCTGCTACCAAGCCAGCATGTCTTGATGCCCAGTGCAGAGGATTTTCTATCCCTCCCTGATTTAATCCCTACACCCAAAGAGCTGCACTTAAAATAACACAGAAGGATGGATTATTTTTTTTTTTTTTAAGATTTTATTTATTTATTTGACAGAGAAAGACACAGCGAGAGAGGGAACACAAACGGGGAGTGGGAGAGGGAGAAGCAGACTCCCCGCCGAGCAGGGAGCCCGATGTGGGACTCGATCCCGGGACTCCAGGATCATGACCTGAGCCGAAGGCAGTCGCTTAACCAACTGAGCCACCCAGGCGCCCCAGAAGGATGGATTATAATCTCAACAGGAGCCTGGTACAATTAAGAGAACCACAGACTGAGTCAGGAAATTTAGACAGGAGTCCCACTGTGGCCACTAACAGAATGTGCAAGTTAGGCCAATCATTAATGATCTCATGTTTTAGTTTCTTCATCTGCAAAATGAAGAAATTGGACTGTTCCTGGCTTGCTGTTGTGTGTGTCCATCATTCTATCATTCATTTATTTCCTCATGGATGTGTTCAGTTGCCTTCAATAAGTTTCAGCGGGCTGTGTGTTGGGTTAAAGTAGGGAATAAGACAAACATGTTCCCTGACCACAAATAACTTACGGTCATAAGGAAAACAGACAAATAAGGAACACACAATAAATACGTAAGTATACTGATATCATCTCTGTGGAAAAAAAGAAAGATGCTGAAGGAGCCCGAAGGAACCACTTAGGCTGCAGTCTTCTCTCCTTCAGACAGTACACCTGGCCATCTAAATCACTCAAGTGTGGAAAGGCAGGTGGCTGGTGTCTCCAAATGGCCTGGCGTTCACCCGTTAGCGTGGAACTGATCAACCTTAGGAGATTTGGGTAGCTTCTAGATAACCATATTTATGAGGTCATCTTTGACCATGCTTGCTTGCAGGACTACATAAACACCTTCCAAGAAAACCAGTAGTATCTCCAAACTTTAGAGGCTAAAGTGATGTGGCCCCAGCATCAGCATTATCACTTGGCTATGCACTAGTGACAAGGTCAAAGTCATAAATTTTGGCCCATTAAATGGCTTTACTTAGAAAGTGTGTCCCATGGCCACAAAATAAACTATTAACATTGGCTCTCCTCCCAATCATGAGCTGAACGTAAAGGAACCCAACAACATTTAGAGAGCTTGGTCAAGTTGATCACCAGTAATGGAAAACATCTTTTGTGGTATCCTCTTTGCTGAATATTGGGTGGGGGCTTAGCTTACTATCAAAAAACTCCATTAAGAGGCTACTACTACTTTTTGCTGGGGCAGATTGTAATGTAACTTTCCAGGTTGCTTTCAGGTCAGTTGGCACAAATGATATACCTAACAAGTCTCTAAGGCAGATGGGACAACGCACGATATCACCTGCCCATCTGAAAGAAGAAAACTATGGGTAGAATGAATCACTTCGAAATCAGGTAGGTAGTTGGAAAACATTCACACATGTATATGTGTTTGCATACTCCTACATGTGTGTGCACTCAGACCAAAAAATCGTGTCTATACAAAAGGACAGTTATGTGGACACTGGTAGTCACAAAGTCACAAAAAGAGTGCATCGAAGAAAATACATAGCTGGATTACGTGGAAGAGAACAGAGTATAACTAGTTTCTTTTTGTCCTCTAAAAGTCTCCTGTATGCTTTCTCAGAAGCCGAGTTTCCAGTGAATATACTGGAAATGCCAAAGCAGGTAAATATCACATGCTTTGTGTGTTTGTTTTTAAAGAAAAAAGTTTTTAGGTAAGACACCTCTGAAATCTTTCACTATTATTGTTGTCAGTAGAAACATCACCCTCATTTTCATTATTCTTTATTTTATTTATTAATTTATCTTTAAGTAGACTCCATGCCCAATGTGGAGGAAAACACAGGGCTCTAACTCTCGACCCCAAGATCAAGACCTGAGCTGAGATCGAGAGCCGGACACTTAACCGACTGAGCCACCCAGGCGCCCCGGTAGTGAACTTTTTTTTTTTTTTTTAAGATTTTATTTATTTATTTGAGACAGAGAGAATGAGAGAGAGAGAGCACATGAGAGGGGGGAGGGTCAGAAGGAGAAGCAGACCCCCCGCTGAGCAGGGAGCCCGATGAGGGACTCGATCCCAGGACTCCAGGATCATGACCTGAGCCGAAGGCGGTCACTTAACCAACTGAGCCACCCAGGCGCCCGGTAGTGAACTTTTTAAAATATCTTGTCCTTGCAGCAATTATGCAAAAAGCCAATGGTGTGATGTAGCTAAACAGTTCCTTCAACAGGTCATTGCACTTCCTGCGATTCAGTCTTCCCACACTTCTGCCCGAGGGCAGTCATTGGCTAGGGCCCTCTTTGGGGGACATGAGCCCTAGAAGAAACAATAACTACAGCTTTTCTGAACTGCACCCTGGAAAACACAGTCCAGCCATCCTGCAGGGGTTAAAGGCTGCACCCAGTCCTGCATCTTTGAAAGCCAGGCTTAAAAATAGCCCAGAGCGCTTTCCTGTTTGGAGGATTCACTAACAGCTGTTCATAGCCCGAATTTCTTTCATACTTCTCTCCCCACCACAAAGAAAATACAAAGTAGCACTGGCTATAGGAATGGACATTATTCAACATTAATGTGCATTCAACAATAGCACAGGAAGAGTCCTAGACACAAGGAAGGGAAAATGGGGAAAACTTAGGAGCAGAGAGCACAGGGAAGAGATACTTGTAAACAATGAGAACTTGAAAAATAAGCAGGAAGGCAAGAAAGAAAGAACAGGATTTGAAAGGTTGCCTCTGAGAGGTGGTACGGTGGTGTGAAAAGGGCACTGTGGCGGGAATTCTAAAAATCAAAATGTTTGTTAGCTCCGCAACTAATTAGCCATGCTTTCTTGGGCATGCCTCTAAATATCTTCAGGCTTCTTTCCTAAAATGGGCAGAGGGTGGAGGAAATAGAGCTAGTCATCCTCTAAAAATCCCCTCTAATTCTGAAAATGGTATATGGTATGAATGTGCGCTACTGGACAGCAGAGGCGTTGGGAGAAACAGTGGGTTTACCCTCCAAAGATTTAACTTCCAGTCCCCTGAAGATGAGGCAAGCTGAAGCATACCCAGGTTCATGGCCACTTCTTTCCCCCCTCCTAAGAGATAGTGAGTAAGTGGTCCCCCCCCCCCCCCCCACCCCATGCTACAGCAGCAGCACCCAGGGAGCCACACGGTCTGATTCTCAGAGATCCACAAGCACAAAATTCCCTCTGGTCTTCCATGAGGCCTTGAAGTTTCCTTCCCAAGGCTCACGAAGTCAGGAGAGCAGAATGCACGGCCTCTGATCGGAAGCCATATAATAGGTACTGAGCAGGCAGAGAGCAGGAGCATAACAAGTAAAGAGCCCAGGTACTGAAGTCAGACAGACCTGCGTTCTCAATTCTGCTGAGTGCACATCCATGACCTTTGCTAAATCAATATCTTCCTGATTTTCAACTGTCATTTTTTTTTTCTTAAAATCTAAAACTGGAGACAGAAATGCAGTTACGAGTTTTAAATGCAGTTAACAAAGTCCATGATGCAAAGTAGGCACTCAATATACATCACAGGCTATTATTCGTTAACATTATCTTCATAGAGTGTTTTGCTTACTTAGTTTGGAAAAATGTCCTTTGACCTTCTGAATCACCCTATTATCTTTGATGAAAACAAAATAAAACAAAGAACCTTCTAGCATGGGATGGTCAAGCAGCAGTGGATCATACATTGACTAAAGCTTTACCAAGGAGGCAAAAATCAGCCCAAAAGTTCCTAATGTGAACTGCTTTGTAAGTAAATCTAAACACTGAAAAATGGGAGTCCATGGGGCGCTGGGTGGCTCAGTCAGTTAAGTGTCTGCCTTCTACTCAGGTTGTGATCCCAGGGTCCTGGGATTGAGCCCTATGTGGGGCTGCCTGCTCAGCTGGGAGCCTGCTTCTCCCTCTCCCTCTGCCCCTCCCCGTGCTCATTTTCTCTCTCTCTCTCTCTCAAATAAATAAATCTTTAAAAAAATGGGACTCCAATTGTATAGTTGGAGTTCCACGGGGTAAAGTTTTACATCCAGCATAGATACACAGAGTGTTTCCCTTACACTCACCCCCACCCCCCCACCGCCCCGCCACGTCATCAAGAGAAAAGACACAGCATGTCTCTGTTTTCACAATCTCACAAGATGGAGCATTTCCTCTGGTTCTGCTGTGGTTGAACTATGTTGAGAAATCAGCCAATGATAAATGCAAACTATAGTCCTATGTGCTTATAAGACCTTAGCTTTAATGTTAGTCTTTTCTGTAGACATAGGGTTAGAACATCTGAAAAGGCCCCCACAGGATAGATCATCTTAACTGAGAGAACACTCTGAAACACTAGTTAATATTCATGGAGATAAAACTGAAAAATGGTGTTACACAGGGGATCTTTCTTGGCAGAGTTGGGAGTATAGACAATCACCCATCCAGAAGGATTCATGAGAGTTCCCGTATGAAAGCAAGGCTTTGATAGAACTATATTTCCTAGTAATTTTTACTTCTTACACATTGATATGGCCTTCTTATAGAAAAACAGAATCAGAATTTTAAAGCAGGAAGAAACTATATACAATGTTTACTTAAAACTCTATTTGCCCATGTAATTAATTATTTGTCTGTATTTTAAAGTAGATCCCAAATGACCTAAATATCTCAGCCCAATAAAATCACATTCAACACAATTTTTTTTTTTTTTTTTTTTGCTGGGTACTAAGTAAATCTGTCTAAATATCTAGCTTCCAGACACTGGAGTCTTCAATTTGAAATGGACATGGTAGCAATGATATGCCTAAGGACCTGCCACAGAAAACAAAACACCCAGAAACCCAGAGATTCAATCTGATGGAAATTGTCATAATCAACTCTTTAAACCTATGGTTTTGATTTCACATGGAGAACTGGCCAGGCTCCAAAGGAATATTTCTGGGGTGCTAGGTAAAGGCAGCTATGGAGGACATTGGGAGAAAATAGGCTCAGGATGCTGGCAAAATAGGAGCCAGGGGGTCTCGGAGATAGGGTACCAGTCCCGCAAAAGGTCAAGGACTTCCCTTGGCAATTAGGTCCTTTGTGACCTAACAGTTTCCCTGATGTCCAAGTTAGGAGCACTCATGAAAAACTCCCTCTGCCCAGCATCACTGAATAAAACCCTGGATCTGGGTACAAGCCAGGCGTTGCAGTGGCCCTTACACCATTTCCTGAGTGGAGTTTCTTTAGGATGTAGGTCCCCAGCCAGCCCAAGAATGGGCCGTGGAGAGTACTTAAAGTGATGCCAGTTTCTCTAGAGCCCTAAGGGAGCACATATTCTGAGGAGATTTGATGCTAGTCCAGAAAGCAACACAAGTGAATCCTGTCAACACTGATTTTAGATTTCTCAGGTCCACTCAGTGAGCCATTAAGATCTGCCCATGGCAATAATGGTGTGTGTGTGTGTGTGTGTGTAACAGTGCAAGAGAATCACCAAGGTTATGATTGAATCTGAGAGCATCACTAAGCAAATGGAGCCAAGTAAGCAAGAGGAAGAATGGCAATGGCCAAAGGCAAAAAAAAAAAAAATCCCACCAAAAATTCAAAACACCATCTCTGTGGCGCAGTGTTCTGCACTGTCAGCATAATGAAGACAAGGTCTAGAGCCAAGAGACTAGGGTTTGCTCAGACGGGAAGTCAAGTGAGGACACAGGGAGAAAGAGGCACCTTATGTATCATCATTCAGCATTAAGCAAGCACTTTTAATACTGCTGGACATAACCAGTCATACCCAGGCAAACAGAACTGACACAGCTGACTACAAGGATTTTTTGGTGCCTCATTCCAGCAATATGTTCCTTTTTAGCCAAATCTTCTTTGTGGACACAAGCTCTAGCTGTTTGCTTTGTATTCACTGAGTTTATCATCTGTTTTATGATTTCTCTTAAGAGCTATGACTTTTGGGGCACCTGGGTGGCTCAGTCAGTTAAGCATCTGCCTTTGGCTCAGGTCATGATCTCAGGGTCCTGGGATCAAGCCCCATGCTGGGCTTCCTCCTCAACGAGGAGTCTGCTTCTCCCTCTCCCTCTGCCCCTCCCCCTTGCTCATGCTCTGTCTCAGCCTCTCAAATAAATAAAATCTTAAAAAAAAAAAAAAAAAGAGCTATGGGTTTTCCTGAAGAAAAGGTCTAAAGTCGGCCTGCTTACTTTTCCAAAAGAATCAGAAGAAACTTAAGCGGAAACACTAACCTGGGGAAATGGGAAAAGAGTGGAATTTGATTTTGAGAGACAGAGAGCATGACAGATTCTCAAACTCATCTCACATTCACCTAAGCTTTTATATCCACCTAGTTCAATATTCATTCATACATTTATGAACTCATGCATTAATTTATTCAACAAATATTGGACTTTTAGGACATCAGGCCCTATGAAGGCACCAGAGAAATGATAATAAGGGGCTGCTCCTCTATAATTTGCCACCTGCCTGAGAGATGGACAATAAACACATAGGTAACTGCATTCATGAGTAATGCAAGTAATAAGTCTAATACTAAGCAAAGGTTCCTGTAAAGTGAGGCAAGGAGTTTTGACATGAGATGGAAGAATAACAAGCCTTAGCTCAGATGTGAGCATAGTTTAAGGGGCCTCCAGATGACCAAACACAGCTAAGGCCGGGTGAAGATAGAAACAAGAGGCAATGGAATTACTTCCATCTGTAGCTAGGGCCAGTTAGGTAAGGAGTTCAGCACATTGTTTGCCACATATGGATTTGTAATTTCTTTATGTCTATTTATAAAACCCTGTGAAAGTTTCACATGTTTTTTTGTAAATGTGTTTAAATCTTTCCCGTGCATATTTGTTGTAGAACTATTTTTTCCAGTTTTTCTCTATGTCACTTTCCCCCTGGAACTCCCATTCTCCTGAAGGCTTTTCGTAAGGCCTTCCCAGTGACTCCAGGCCAGGATGCTCGTTCCCTTCTGTGACCCCACTCCTATTCGGACTCTACTGCTCAGCCTAAGACCTGCTCCACCAGTGCCGGCTGCTAGATCTAGTTTTTTATATGTAGGCCCTTGTCCTTTCTGGAGAGGGCTTGGGGGTCAGGAAAGATGTGAACTATTCCAGCCCACCACACATTCTCTGTAAACTAATTTCTCAACCGCCACCATAAGTGGGGTGATAGTGCCAATACCTACCTTATTATATGGTTGTAAAGAGGGTACAGTCCACAAAAAGTGCTCAGCAATGGGAACTGCTGTCAGCAGATGTGTAGGTTCGTATGGAAAGTGGCTGTGCCTTTGATTTTCAGTTATGTTCCAAGGACCTTTAACACAGCATGCTCCCTATCAATGGTCCTTGAAGGTAGCATATCATGCTCCCCAGAGCACTGTATTTGGATTCGTCAGGGATAGATTCCTTTACAGGTTCCATCACTAACTAGTTATATGACCAAGAACAATGGCTAGGAATGATCATACCAATCTCGCAAGGGTGTTAGACGTAACCCCTGAGATAATATATGGAAAGAAGAAAGCATTTCCTGATCTAAACTTCTGGTTCAGGGCTCTTAACTCTTGTTGATTTAAAATAAAATCCAGTTATGTGAATCCACAATTCCTTTAAAAAGGAATCACAGACTGAGTACCTCTCTCTGACAAGTCCTTCCTGGACTAGAAGACCAGGGTGTGGTCAGAGCCACCTTGCTGTTGCCCAGAACAAAAGTCACAGCAAAGAGCCAGTGTTTAAGGTACATGTGACTCTGCTCATGGTTATCAGAATCCCATGTGTTTCTTTCCAAGGTTAAGGTCATTGACGGTCTCTGTACTGGCAAGTCTGACAAACTGCTTTGTATTTATTTCATCTTCTACCTGAAGCAGTCATGTGATGTCATAAATATCTCACCAAGTGGCAGTGTAGTTAGGGAAGGTCACCGTGCCCTAGTAGACATGTCTAGCAACTTTTTGCAATTCTAAATGGTACGCTGACCTTGAAAGGATTTACATTTTACTGATACGCTTCAATGTGTTGTAGACAGATGTAAAGCAGTCAAAGAAGAAGGAAGGCATGAATGCTGATACAGGTCCGTAGGGCAGAAAAAACTAGTCTGAGCATGGGAAAAGAAAAAATACCTAAAAGCAACTATTACCATTGGCCAAGACCAAATTTCTCCATACTCTTCTTGTTCAAGACTGTCACATTATCCTCACCATGACTTCGGGAAGTTTAGAAAATCCTGTGACGGTATGAACATTACCGAAATACTTTGTAAACCCAATCTACGGGTGCCCCGAGAGCAAAGAATTTCATCTGTTTTTGTTTACTGATGGTGCCTGGCACATAGCAGGTGCTCAGTAAGTATTAAGCAAAAATGAATGAGGGGATGAGAATCTGGTTTTGGAGTTTCCTGTGGGTTTTTAGTGCATTTGACACTGTAGTTACACTGCAGCTGGTGTTAGGTCATCATCCTTTGACACAATTAAAACTTTCCACTAATTATTTTCTGTAGCTGACTTTCCTATTTGCTTACAGCACAGAGATGAGTAATAAATCAAAATGGGCAGTGCCATCTAAGGAAAGAAAAGTGAGTGGACTGAAGAAATGATGTGACCAAGACAGAAAGACTGTGACAAAAGGGAGGATCTGGACGGTCTAAGCCCAGCCAGCTCCCTATGCTCCACCTGAAGACCTGTCCACTCACTTTCTGGGAAGCAATAAAGCAAAGAGAGAGAGGTCAGGTTGTTCTTCCTTACCCCAGAATTCATTCTACTGGGGAAGGATGGCTTTATGAGAATAGGTTGGCAGTTCTGTGGCTTGTGGACATGCATTCTTTGGCTGGCCTTTCTGCTCATAGATAATGCCACAGACCATAACGCATAATACCCTTCCTCTGGTGTGGGGAGTAAGAGGCCCCTATAGGGCCCCTTTCCATTTCTTTTTACCATTAGAGAGACATACATTTGCCTCTGCAACTTGACACTGATTCTTCATTGCACCTTAACTGTCCACCTTCAACAGACAAAAAGCCAGACTTACCAACAAATGTGCTTATAGAGCCTAATTCTTTTCTTGCCCCAAACCTGGCCCCTAGGGCGTTCCCTTACCCCACTTCTTGTTCGCTAAAATTTCTTACTTCTCTCATTATAACCTTCTCCTCTGAGTTTCCACTGTGATGACCTTAGCATGACTTTTTCTTGGGTTTTCCCTAAACTAACAGAAATATTTCCTAACCAAAATTTATGCCTCAAGTCATGCACCCCTTCAATCCATTTTCCATACTTCCATCCCAGGTGTGATTCTAAAAGGCAATCCCAATTACATGCCACTGTATTGGAAAACCCAGTTCCCTAGCACAGAATCTAGGGCCCTTCGTGGTCTGGCCCGTCACCCTCTCCAGCCTCATGTTCGGCCTCTCCTCTGTTAACTCTGCCTCCCAGCTCTGCTCACCCACTTGCCCTAGTTCTCCCTTACTATTTTGTCTTTTCTTTTATAGTTCTTTGTCCAAAATGTCCTTCCCTCGGTCATCTGCTTGCCAATTTCCTCTCTGCTTTTAAACCTACCCAAGGTTTGAATCCAGTCTAAACCTCTAATCAGTTTCCCCAAATCCATCAGGCAGACCTCCAACCAACCGACTCCGCATTGCCCCAGCACATTCTCTCTCTGTTAGCAACCACAACACTAGGTTAAAAATTACTTGCTTACTTACCTTTCCCCAAAGTTAAAGACTGCATTTCATTTATAGAAAGTCAGACACTGAGCACAGTTCTTAACACACAACCAATGCTCACTAAATTGTTGCTGACTGAATAAATAAATTCATCACTGTCTCTCAGACCTGCCCTTCCATTCTTCCAGTGAATAATTTAGTTGCCGATTTCCCAGATGCCAGAAAACAGCCGCTTGAGCACTTAAAAAAGAAAATCAAGTGTACTGCAACACCACTTAGGAGATTGAAGGGATAGAAAACACATCCTACCATACCCAGACAAGGCTACTGGTCTGTGAGAAGGAAAGAACAAACACCCAATTACTGTATTGGAAAGCAGAAACGGAAAATACAATCTTTGGCAGAGTTCTTCGATCAGATGCCTTGTCTCCCAGCCATCAAGGACTGGGTATGTGTGCAGACCAGAAACACACCAACTCTTAGAGTGCAGTTGACAGGGGACTTGACCAAGCAGCGTGTGCACAGATTAACACACTCAGAATGAGCTGATTACCAGCTGTCACATGCCAAGAACAATTAGGACTTAGACTCATCTAAAATTTGTCAAGTCCGGTGCCAAAGCGGCTCTGTCAGTGATTCCAGCTGCTGTTTCGTGACAGCCTGCTTCTGAAGGTCTGGAGTTACCTGCGCATAGAAAGACTTCCCAAGTCTTGACGATGCAGAAGGACTCAATCCAGAGGCATGGGCATGGTAGGGGCCTAATTAGTTACACCCAGTAATAAATCCACCAACTCATCTGGGTAGTTAAATAGTAGACCAGGGTAGAATCACCAGCTGAACATTTACATTTCACATAAGCAAACAGTAAAGAATTTCCTTGCTGGTTACTCTCAGGCAAAATTTTATGCCTGCCTCATATAATGTCTTGATGTCTCAAGATCTAAATTAAATAACCCACTTGCTTTGACAGATCATTTGTTTATTCAGAAGTTCATTAAAACCAGGAGTGTGTATAAAATCCAACGATATTCAAAGCTCCAAAATATTTTGGTTTTTTTTTTTTAACCAGTATTTCCATCAAAATGTATCTAACACAAAACGCTTTCAGGGGCACCTGGGTGGCTCAGTTGGTTTAGCGACTGCCTTCGGCTCAGGTCATGATCCTGGAGTCCCGGGATCGAGTCCTGCATTGGACTCCCTGCTCAGCAGGGAGTCTGCTTCTCCCTCTCCTGCTCCCCCCTCTTGTGCTCTCTCTCTCTCTCACTCTCTCTCTCAAATAAATAAATAAAATCTTTAAAAAAAAATGCTTTTGGAGAGGATATCAGCAAACAAGGCTAACTTTGTGATATTATTTATAGACAAGCTGACATTACTCACCTAACAAAACAGCCTTGTCAAATCCCTGATTAATTATAGCAGAAGGAAGCTTTGTAAAAGTGGAAATCTTGCTCATCCGGGAAAGGGGTGAACTTGTGGGTGATACATGGGGCACCTCTTGAACCCAAGTCTAGGCTACTTGTTAATTTCTGACTAAAGATGACCTGCTTTATGAAAATTACATTTTCACATGCTTTGTGGTCAGTCACGGCCCAGTGTCTTCTCCCAAGCCCACCCTGAGCCCTCCAGCCCATGTTCACCTCTCTTTCCTTGACTGCTTATGTGACTCACTGTCTATTCCTCTTGCTTTTGCATGTAATTCACAAGTAATCAAAATAGTAGATACATCTGATGAAATTTAGGACAGCGCTAACTAAGCAGGTAGCAAGGATCCGAAAAATGCCTTCTGAGCTTCACAGTTCTTTTGACAAGGCTTATGGTTTTCAAGGTGTGCCCCCCCACCATCAGCATCAGCATCACCTGGGAACTTGTTAGAAATGCAAATTAATAGTCCCACCCAAACCAGCTGAATTGAAAACTCTGGGGATGGGACCCGTCATCAGTTTTTTTTATGAGCCTTCTACATAATTTCGCTGTAGTCTCAAATTGGAGAATTATTGCTTTAGGATTACAAGTCTGCACCTATCTGGGAAAACTTGACCAGTTTAAGAGAAGGGGCAAATATCAAAGTTCTTATGATGAATTCAAATAAGTGAAAAAACAAAAGAATTTCCAATTATCTTTGCAAAGAACTACTTCTCGCAGAAAGCAGGCACAGTAAGATTAGACATCTGAAAAACAAACAAATAGACACCCAGGAAAGTGTTTGTCTAATAGAGCAACACGGCTGATATTTCTAATTATCAGGAGACTCCTTTAGCCCTCAGTGTCAGGACAGCCACAACCTCCTGAATTAATTCTGATTCAGAGCTGAATGAACATGCCAAGCTTATTCCCATGGAAACTGAGCACTCTACAGATTGCTAGGGTTATAGAACATGTAACTGAGCTGAGGCAATTGCCAATTTCAGAAGATTAGCATAGAAAATCTGATGCCACACATTTATTTTCCAAATATCAGATGTGCTTCATCTATATTCAAGGATAAAGGACTGCCGAAATTTGATTTAAGAGAAAAGAAAAAGCCCTATTACCACACAGCCTATCGTCTTTGAGCTCGGGCCAAAATGAGGCAGAAGCTCTGTTTTCTTAATACTGCCTTAATCACAAGGACGCTGTTTTTGAACATTGCTATTAAGCAGGTTGCTATGGCTTCCCGCCTAAGAACGTGGTGTGCAAGTTGCAGTCACGGGCAAGCTCTGAAGGGTCTGAATAAGATGCCCACAAACAGAGTTTCTCACCCTAAGTCCCCGCCACGGAGCAGCCATCAGGAAGACTGGGAGGTAACAGAGAGCTAACGGTGGCTCATTCTCTCTCCACCCTCCTCGATTCTCCTTCTATATACTTCTTACTGATCACCTGGTCACACAGAACGTTCTTCCTATATAGAAAGGGGCCACTTCAAAGCAGCCACGAACATGCGGCGGCCGTTTCTGAGCACAGAGAACCATGTGGAATTCTCTTTAGACTTCCAAAAGATTTGTTTGTTTCGTGGGCAACTTCAGCATTTCCAAATTTTATATATGACTGTGACCAACAGGGAAGAAGGCAAACAAGGAGTTCAAAGCAGAGCTAACTAGGCTCAGATACAGGTTTTTGTCTCTGGTAAATAAGGGAGAAGTAACCACAGGGGACTTTATCTTTGTGTTCTCAGAGAGATACAAAGAACCTCAGGTAACACAAATACCAGAATGTTCAAAAGGAGCAAATGCAGCCAGCCCGCAGAGCTATGTTTATGCTTAGTATCTATTCATATATCTAAGACCCCTTCCAGCTTGAAAAATGCTCCACTTCTCTGATCTTGTAGTTTCTCATAGGGATGGAGAAATTTGAAATTTCATGCCAGGTTTTTTGTCAAGAAAAAAAAGAAGTCCATAAGCAACATGCGCCATAAATTTAAGGTTGTTTTTGTAAACACTCAGCATTTGAGAGCCGTGCCTTACACTATGAAGCACTAGTGATGGTTTTCAGAGTTTCATATTTCGGCAGGGAAGAGCAACCAACTTCCGGTCAGCAAATTGTCTGGGTGGGGGCTCCAGACAAGTTCATGGATTCCTTTCAGGATACAGTAGTCCCCCACCCCCGACCCCTTATCCATGGCAGATATGGACCAAGACCCACTATGGATGCCTGAAACAGAAGACAATACTGAACCTTCTATAGACCATGTTTTTTCCTCTGCATACATACCTATAATAAAGTAAAATGAATGACACAGGCATTGTGACGTGGCATCAGGTTACTATGGACTTCTGGAGATATGTCAGAAGGAGGACCATCTGCTTCCAGAACGCAGCTGACCACAGACATGCAAAACCACAGAGAAGGGGACTATTGTATATATACTTACATGTAATGAAGCTTAGTATGTGTGAGGGAAAGATGGGACAAATGGTAAAGGTATTTATTTATAAATAAAAGAATAAAAAGAAAATTATAAAAGCAGCAAAGACATCCGTAAAAGAAGGAAATGGTTTTACCCTATGTCTTGTATTCAGCTGTGCTGACCTGAAGGTCTGGAGAAGGTTAAGGAGTGTGTACTCTTTCTTCAAAAGCTGATCCACTCATATCCTAAAGCTTCACATGATTATCTCATAAGCTCTGATAGTTCATTATCTCAGCTTCCACTGATAAAATTGTTCTATGGCTCTAAGAATAACTCGGTCCTCTCTGAAATCTAGCAGTCATGTCCAGGCCAGTGACCTCTTGATTCAAGGAAACTGCTGGCTGACAATATTATTTGAGCTCTAATACAGGTTGTTTTCTTCCTGTGGGGAGAAGGAAGCTCTATAAGACTTACTTAGGGGTTATGGGTAATGTTCCAATACTGGACTGAGGCTTCCAGATGTCACTGGCTTTATCTTTTTGTTTGCAATTTTGGCAGATTGGCCAAAGTCACATAAGGACTTATACCCAAGAAATAGGACCTATTTTTGGTTTGAAACTCAGTACCAAACTGGCAAAATGAACCAGCCTTTAGTTGGGAAGAAAAGTTTTCTATTATCTGGATGTGATAGAGATATTTAACTCACAAAGCTAACTTGCAACTTTAACTATGATCCCAAGAGAAGGAAATACTCAAGTCTTTTGTCTCTATCATTTCTGGGTTCTAAAAATGCACAAGCTAGATAGAATCCCTTAAAGACATTTTCAGATGCGATAAAATCCATGCCAGGTGGACACAACTTGCCACCTCATCAGAAGCCATACCATAAAAACCAGCCTATGACTCAAGGCCAAGGAAAAGTGACATAAAAGCCCAAGTGTTATTTTGCAGATTCCTTGATTTTCACAGGTAAAGAATGGATCCCAACTTGTTTCTGACCCAAAAGCTATTTTTTAAGGAGTTTCTCTGATCATTCACAATACATAGAAGAGCAAACACTATAAGCATTTATAAGTTTGGACTTGATTACCTGGAAGTATATAATTACTCAATCTGAAATCTGCAGAGTCATCTTGCAGCAACAACACCGAATCTTAGGGAAAGGACACACACTGCTTTTAAGAACTTGGATGTCTGATTTTAGATTTGTAAAGCAATGCCAACCACAGATAATTTCTTTTTCTTTTTTTTCTACTTGTTTTTACTCAAGTATAATTAACATTCAGAATTATATTAGTTTCAGGTGTATGACATAGTGATTCCAGGATTCTATACATTTCTCAGTGCTCATCAAGATAAGTGTGCTCTTAATCACCATCACCTGTTTCACCCATTCTCCCCGCCCACCTCCCTTCTGGCAAACACCTAAGTGAAATAAGTCAGAGAAAGACAAATGCCATATGCTTTCACTCACATGTGGAATTTAAGACAAACAAAGGAACAAAGAGAAAGAGAGACCAAAAAAAAAAAAAAAAAAAACCCAGAATCTTAAAGACAGATAATTCATTTTTCAAAGCAGATGAAGGAAAAATTCTATTTGCTGTTAATTCAACTAGAATGTAAATTTGGAAAGACTTAAGCTTCAGTCCTTTAAAAAATATTCAGTCGGGGGGCACTGGGAGGCTCAGTCATTGGGCATCTGCCTTCAGCTCAGGTCATGATCTCAGGGTCCTGGGATCAAGCCCCGCGTCAGGCTCCCTGCTCAGCGGGAAGCCTGCTTCTCCCTCTCCCACTCCCCCTTCTTGTGTTCCCTCTCTCGCTATGCCTCTCTGTGTCATATAAATAAATAAAAATAAAAAATATTCCGTCGGGTACACACTGTACTCCAAATCTTCCAAATCAGTGAGGTCTTACCATTTATACAACTCCTCTGAAGGTCACGGAAGTGTGACTTTGGGCAAGGCTTTTCCTTATCATTACAACTCGAGCATGCTTATCAGATTGGAGACACTGCTCCATTGACAGTCGAGTGACATGTCTTTCTGCAGCAGAATTTTGGAAGGCAGAAGAGTTCTGAGGTACAACTTGAAGGGATATCTGCAAACCAGATACAGCAATAATTTATCTCAAATATCAAAATGTCAAATGGAATGGGCACCCCTGAATGAGGCAATAATGTCCTTGGCAAAACAGAATCCTTAAGCTGATTTTAAGTCTGACAGGGTGTCCATCAATAGATGAATGGACAAAGAGCATGTGGTATAAATATACAATGGAATATTACTCAGCCACAAACAATGAAATCTTGCCATTTGTGACAACATGGATGGACCTAGAGGGTATTATGTTAAATGAAGTAAGTCAGACACACAGAGACAAATACCATATGATTTCACCTGTATGTGGAATCTAAAATGAATAAACAAAAAGCAAAAATGGATCCATAAATACAGAGAACAAACTGATTGTTGCCAGAGGGAATGGAGGTAGGGAGATGGGCAAATGGGTGAAGGGGAATGAGAGGTACAAGCTTGCAGTTATGGAATGAGTAAGTCATGGGGATGAAAGGTACAGCATAGGGAATGTAGTCAATGGTTTGTAATAGTGTTGTAGGGTGACAGATGGGAGCTACACTTGTGGTGAGCACAGCATACAGATAGACTTGTCAAATAACTATGTTATTCATCTGAAACTAATGTAACACTGTGTGTCAACTGTACTCAAATTAAAAAAAAAAAATTAGAAGAAGAAAAGCTGACAGGGTGGCTTTGGGCAAAGTAGGAAGACCAAACATTAAGGTAGGATTACAAACTGACTTATAAAAGGTCTATCTTGAAACGTTTGAAAGGAATTTAAGCAAATAATTCATTCTTAGATAGTATAAATTATCCAATATTAAATTTCCCTCAGAATTGAATCTTTACAAGTAGGCTTCTTATGAGAGTGAAATATTTGTGACATAAATTTCTTTCCCTATAAGATCTCTCTCTTCCCTGCTCACTGATGCCTACAATTCCATCATGAGAAATTTTCACCTTTATCACTTATTTAAATGCAACACAAAGGAGAGGCCCGTTATGCTTGCTCAGTCACTGAAACCCATCTTTTGCTGGGAACAGATTGATAGCTGGAATCTTCTATTTTTCTTCTTTGGTATCTCCCACCCTGAACTAGACACTTGATGTCATGGAGTCATGGAGCTCCAAGGAACTTGAAAGGTCACTGGGACCCCAACCTGTGATTACAAAGACAATCACATGAAGCTGAAGCTCAGAAGGGAAAGGAGAATTGTCCAGAGTGTCTCAACCAGTTAGTGACAAATCTGGGACCAGAGTGTGAAGCCCACAGCCACTCGGCAATTCACTCCCAAGGCATTTACTGAGCCCTACTATGTGCTGGACATTGCATTATATGCTGGGAACATGGCAATGAGGACTACAAATATCTTTTCCTATAGAAGCTTGAGATCAAGGTGAGTTGGCCAGACTCAAAAACCAATACAATGAATCTACCTCCCTAAATGTAATTATGGGAGTCCTTGATTAACTTCTTGATTCAAACTAAGGAACTTAGTGACCAAGATATAAAAATTATTTCCTTAGAGGTTTTCACCTGAAAAGAAGTACTAAAATTTCTATTCCACAGATAGGTTTTTAACTGAGATTCCAGCAAATATAATTTAACTTTACTAATGAAATATTTTTTCATTTATCGAACATGAACATAGAGCTCAAGCATTTTAGTTTTACACTCAGAATTAAAGTTGTGTTTATTTATTTATTTAGTCTGTTTATTAGGTGTGTATACAAAGAATATGAACACAGAAATATTGATCTGATTACTCCTGATATTCAGATCTAGTTACTATTAACAACAGCTAAGTTATTAACTTTTCTAATGGATCAATTTATACATTATCATGGATGATGGTGAGTCTTATTCAAGTGTGAAACCTTAGTCCATTCAATTTTCCATGAATTCTCTCAGATAATTAGTTTCAAGAAATACTACCATGGTACACCTTATAATTTTCCAGTCCCCCTGGGGAATATCTGAGCCACATGACAAGAACACAAACCATAAAGTGCAGTAAGGAAGTGGCATTAACATTCACTATTTGGCAAGCAGTCTTTGCTTCATGGGAGCATCAGGTTTCCCTAAATTTTTGTTCACCTCATGGACTTGTCACAACTGAATGGCCATTTCTTTGGTGTCCGGCCTTGGGTTTCGCCCACAGCTCACCACTCCATGATGGCCCTGCCAGTCCACTAGCACAAAGCTTCATCTGGTTTGTGGGTACCTTTTCCCAAATGTGCTAGATTTACCTAGTTTGGAAAATGAGCAGGAAATGTAATGCTTAGGTTATGATCTACCCTTTCAGTGTCTTTTGCTAAGCCTCAACCACACAGATATTATGGGCCACTGGGCCACTTCATTCTGGAACATCCCATAAATGTTAGCTGCTTTCTGAGGGCCGAGAGAGCAAAGAAGAATTTGGATCCACTTATTGGAAAGGAGGGGTGTGTGTGTGTGTGTGTGTGTGTGTGTGTGTGTGTGTGTGTTTGATGATTTCTCTAGTCTTTCTTTTTCCTTTGGCCAACAAGTCCTTGCCTGATTATAGAGAGTTAGTTACTCCAGTCTCAAGACTGACTCAGTTCTCTATCCTCATTCCTCTCTATGTTATTTAAGGAGGTTATACTCTTGATATTCACACAGGGCCAAAACAGGGAAGGCCTCCTGAACCCAACTCCTCCAGCGCACATTTTAAGCTTCTGTGACTTCCATCTGTGTGGCTCCCCATGAGGGCTCTCACCACCAGAGCTCTGAAGGAAGCATTGCAGAAATTCAGAGACAAAAACACTGAATTTTTAAGATAGCCATATTTCTTAAAGATGTTAATAGGAACACAGTGCCTTGGACATAAGGTGCTCAGTGAAAATTTGATAGGTGGAAGAATGGATGGTGAGCTTCCAGGTGTGACTGGGAAATGATGAAGTTCCCTGCAGAGGTGGGAGGTGGGGCCTTGGACAGAGGTGGTCCCTTTCCCTCGCTCTGCATCGTGGCAGGCTTCGGGAATGGTCTTCCATCATGTCCAGATGAGCGAACCTCCGTCCTGGGTGGCTGACAGCGGGCTGAGCACCTCTAGCTCTCAGGGGCGTCCATCTTCGGTTATTTAATGAAGAGTGTGTGTGGATTATTCACAGTACTCACCAGGATAAAGCTTTCCTTGGTGGCTGTAGGGACACATAAAAGGAACAAAGCCAGTGGTGCCAGCTATGATACTGTTTTCTCTTTATTAGAGTGACCGTTATCATTCATTTTTTTCTTTCACCCAGTGATTCATAGACTCTCTCGCAACGCTCCCCTCTGCTGAGCACTGGGGTAGAACTGTGGCCCAGTCAAAACCCCCACTCCATTTCCTCGTTCTTGCTTTATCGCATTTCTCCTTGCTCCTGCGGTTTAAGTTTTCACATTCTCAAACTTTTTGTTGTTGCTGCCCCTGTGGTACTTGATCCTTTGTAAGTGCAGAAGGAAATAGAAGCTCAGGAAAATGTAAAGGAATTTGAGGAGGGCGCACCGCTAGTCAGTGGCAGATCTGGGTCTTAATTTATAATGCTAAGAGCTGTGTGCCCTGTTAGCTGGTTTCATTTTCCTTTCTAAAGGAGCCCCACAGAAACATGCTTATCAACAGGGGCAGGCATCTTGAACTGGATCCTCTCTGAGCAGAGGACTTTGAAAACCAAATATGTGGCTTGAATGCCTTCACTAATAACCACTGTATTTGCTTTTCCAATTTTCCCCTGCGATCCGGTAACCGCATAGGAAAAAGGATAAACTCTATTCCTGTTCCTGTTAGGCTTAAGACTCCTCTTAGTTAACTCATTTAAAAACAAGGTTTTGTTGCTGTTATTTCCAGACAGTATTCTATTAACTAAGCAATACAGATTTGATCCTTAATTGAGTGTTACAAACAGTACAGAGAATAGAATAATCAAGAAATTGGCCTCTGGTCAGACATGGTTCTTGTTCAGAAACTCGGCGCCAACTCCTGCTAACTTATGTGATTTGGGATGGAGTATTTAACCTTTTTTTTTTTTTTTAAAGATTTTATTTATTTATTTGACAGAGAGAGACACGGTGAGAGAGGGAACACAAGCAGGGGGAGTGGGAGAGGGAGAAGCAGGCTTCCCGCCGAGCAGGGAGCTGGATGCGGGGCTCGATCCCAGGGTCCTGGGATCATGACCTGAGCCGAAGGCAGATGCTTAATGACTGAGCCACCCGGGCGCCCTTGGGGTATTTAACCTTTGGAGCCTCAGGTTCCACATCTCTAAAATGGGACTTATAATAAATGCATCACAGGTTGCTGGGAGAATTATTTGAATATTAGCTCCATGAGAGAAGGACGACAGTTGTCTTGTTCACCACAGAATTCCATGAAAAACCAAGCACAATAAATATTTGAATAAAAGAATTCATCAAAATAGATATGATCAATCTGTGCCATGCCCAGCAAGTCACCAATGGCCAATAGTCTACATTTGAGTTAATTTTCCCTCTTTCTTCTTTTCCTTTCATCTCTTCAGAAGATTGGGCCTCACAGTATGCATACAAGTAAACATTTAATGGATATAATTTGCAATGAGGGAAGAAATTTTGTAGACTGGCAGAAGTCCTTCAGAGAAGTGTGGGAGGCTCTGAAGGTATCTGATTTGCTCTGGATTAACTGCAGGATACCAGTCATCCTTTACTGTAAAGCACACTATCCATCATCCCCACCAGAACTGTTAAGAGTTCAGGAGGACGAAAGATACCACCAGGGAGGAGTCGAAGCCTGGGAGTCCTGGTTGTAACTTTCCTCTTTGTCCCTGAGTGGAAACTCCCTCCATGCATGATGACAGGCTCTCCAGGCCCTTCAGGACTCCTGGGGAAAGCACTCCAACCCAAAATATCATCTGTGATCTGTTTTCCATCACAGGGAAAAAAAGGTCTGATGTTGGACATTTAGCTTCATGGGAAACTACCACCGCAAATTGAATTTTGAAAATGCAATTCAATTTAAAAGGCATTAAAGTCTATTTAAAAAAAATCTTCTGGTGAGTCCTTTGTTGTATGAGGAATCTCTCTGGAAAGAGGAACAGCAACCCCTGATGCATCTTATGTATAAATCTGGATTCATATAAATAGAACTTTCTTAAAACGAGCTGTGAGGGCCTCTGGGCCTGCACTTCTTCCAGGTTCTTCTTCAGAGAAGCTTTCCCCACTCTACCACCGTTCAGAATCCTGGTAGGACCTCTCATCACAGCCCAGGGGAAAGTTTCTACACACGAGGGAGGCCAGACTGTTATTTGAGTAAAAAGCTCCAGAGAAACTACTTGGAGAAGAACCACTGTAAAAATGGCTGCTGGAGCTATGGTGCTGACATGACATCTGGAAAGCAGCAACTGCAACAGCGCAGGAAGCGGAAGCTACAAAGGTCACTGATCCCAACACAGAGACTCGTGCTCCTCTCAACTCTGAAAGGTGTTCAAGGTACACAGAGATGGTATGGATATCAGCAGCACAAGCTTTGTGGTCAGACAGGCCTTGGTGTTTACTAGTCATGTGATCTTGGACAAGCTACTGAATTTCTAAGCCTCAGGTTCTTCATCTGTATAAGGGGATGGATAGCATCTCCCTGTAGAGTTGTGAAAATTCAGTGAGCTAATACAAATAAAATGTTAAGTTGAGCACCCAGGATATAAAAACATATAATGTTAGTTGCTGTTATTATTATTGATCAATAGCACCGATTCAGATGGGAATGAAAAACCACACGGAATAATTTAAGGTCATCTGACTGTTCATGAACATCATCATCAACATTTCACACGCTGTGATCACACACTGAGGGGAAGGTGTGCTGGGCCCCTCCTCTCTCCATTCCGGGATTCGGAATCCTCAGGATCCTGAGCCGATGGCTGGAGCTCAGTCTCTTTGCCTCCTCAGAACACACCAGTTCTGGGCTTCATTTTCTCAAAGTCCTTTCTCAAGTAAATGACAATTGGATAAGCTTTATATCAGCCCTTTCAAGTGACACAAATACAGCTCACTTTAGCACTTAAAAACTAATTTTAATTCTAGAATTTCAGTACCATTCAGAGCTCACATCTAAGGTACCAACATGCCCAAGCAGAGGATTAGACCTTAATTAGAAGCAGGCTGTAAATATTATATGAGGACCCTGGTGTTTCTGCTCGGTTTAAGTTACACTGACTTCCAATCATGCATTTTATCTTTTGGCATGCATACATAGGTGCCCAATAAATGTTACCTTTGGTGATAATAAAACAAAACCTAACTTTCAAAAGTGAAATAACTAAAAGACCATTGTCTGCATTCTTGGCAGTGGCCAAAGAGCCAGTTTTCCCAAGTCAGCAGCCTCTGAGGAGGCTGGCCAGGGGCCAATTCCCAGGGTTGGCGCATTCCTGGGGCCTGGCAAGAGGCCACTGGGACCCTGTTTCCTCTTTCATTCTCTTTATGTAGTGGAAAATCTTTCCCGCTTCGAACCCTCCAAGCCTGTCTTCCTCCATCCAAGTAAAGAGAGAGAGTCACATGGGAAATGATCTCCAGCCCCTTCCCCAAATCGAGTCTCCCATTGCTTGAAGTTGGCACAGCTCAAAGCGACTGAAGGAAGAAGACAAACAAAAGAGGGCTCTGCAGCCCAGTCTCCAGCCTGATTCTATCAGGGGCACAGGGCCCGGGGCCGAGGACCCAGCAGGACCCTGCATACAGGGAGTCATTGTACGCTTGTTTAGAAGGCTATGGGCGCTCCTGGAAGCCTTTGGAATAAAACTGCCTGTTATAAATAGACATTGGCTAAGCTTCAAGGGTGAAAGCAGGAGGCCAAAAGTTCCAGAAAAATATAACGCTCCATATAAGAAGGTCTGGAGTACAGCTCATTAACAGGGGACGACTGAGGCAGTTGGCCTCAGAAGAAAGGAATTCAAGGTTTGGTCAGATACATACCTGTAGTTAACACCTGGTGAACATGTCTGGCTGATAACATCATGTATATGCCATCGGTTTTTAAACACCGTATATGAATATACGCAAACCAACATTGAGACAAAAATCTTTTCTGAATGTCTCCTTCCATCTGCAGACAAAGAAAACTGCCATCTGGAGTCACTGAGTCACCCGGCTCTACACATTTGCAGCCTGGAGGAGGAGGTGGCCCACAAAGCACTAGGCTGTGCGCTCCAGTGGAATCCCTTCCCTTGATTCTCCTAACAGCCCGTGTTCTTTCTACTACATTATATGCGATCTCTTTCCTCTGCACTCTTTAAAATGAGGGCTCTGGGGGCACCTGGGTGGCTCAGTCCATTAAGTGTCTGACTCTTGATTTCAGCTCAGGTCATGATCTCAGGGTTGTGACATCGAGCCCCACATCATGCTTCGTGCTGGGCTTGGAGCCTGCTTAAGATTCTCTCTCGCTCTGCCCCTCCCCACTCATGCTCTCTGCAAAAATAAAATAAAATAGAATAGAGTAGAATAAAATAAAATAAAGTAAAATAAAATAAAATGTGCTCTGCACACAGTAGGCTCTTCGTATGTGTTTCCTTCTGAAGCTGCCGCTGCTGCTTATATTTTTGAAAGCTGAAGTTTAACAGCGAGGAATGCTATCAGAGCTATAATACAATACTTTTCATTTGCATAGAGTCCTACAGTTTGTGAGACAATTTTCTTGATCTTTATTTCCCTTTACATTCATGGCAACCCCACTATTGAGGACACAGAGATTCGGAGAGTTTAAGAAACTTGCTGAAGGCCACACATCTACTGAAGGGCTCCCCTCAACTTCAAAGCTGCAGACTTAGAGTTCTAATGCAATGATCAATCTGCTATATTATACTCCTTGTACCCCAGCTACCCCACAACATGTAGGTAGCCCTGCAGTAGGCATTTTTATCAGGACCTCGGAGAGAAGAACATGTCACTCACTGGCCATGTGGAACTTGTATTGTGAAGGTGACACATCATACTGTTCTAGTTAAAACCAAGTTGGTGAGTCCAAGGGAATGGGCTAGAAAACAACTCATAGGAAGCTATTTCTAATAACAGAGAAATAGTAACCTAAGCTGGCTTAGGATAGCATTTTCTTTTTATTCCAGACTAGGTGTGCTGTAGATTATAATAGGATAAACATGCTGGATGCTTTCTCTTGGCCCCTACACACCCACTCTCCATCCTTCTCTACCCTCCTCTGGACCCCAGGGTGCTCCGTAGGCCCATTTTCCTCTGGTTTCCAAATGGGTTCAGCAAATGGGAGGTTCCAGAGGGCCCTGGAGGGGGGGGGGTGGGAGTTCCCATGCCCCAGTCCCCTCCCTGCTGGGCCAACACTGGTTGGCTGCATCCCTCCACCTAAGGTGACACTTGCTACCAAGGGGCTCTCTCCTCTGGCCACGTGGTTGTATGGCCATGTCATTCCCTTGCCCTGTTATCTCGTTGAGTTCCCTACATCACACCCTGCTTTTTAAGAGACCTTTTATTAAACTGTCCTTCATCACCTGGCTTGAGAATGCCATCTGTTTCCTCCTAGATCTTCAACTGATGCAGTGAATAATGAAATAGTATTGTTGATGCAGTATTTGTAGGCAAAACTGTGGAAAGTTCCTCAGGTCCTCCTAAGAGGATGAGAAATGCTAACCACATCAGACCTGGTTCTCTCCTACCCTCACTTCCTCTTTGCTAGACCTCACCAAACAGGAAGTAGGTCAGATAATCTGCCTCAGGGGCCTACCAGCAGAGCTCTAAACTTGGCCTGCAATATCTCTGAGTAGCTACCTACCACCGCCATCTAGCTAGAACTCCACATAGGGAGGTGGGAATGCCAGCACTAGCCACATCCCAATCACATCTGGGTGGTAACTTGAAAGACTTCCAGCTCAGCCTTGTACCCACTCACATCAGATTACTGGAAGCCTTCATGGCCGAACCATCCCCAGGGATGGCAGGCCTCTGAGAATAGCTTCTCCTCCCAGAAAGACCACGGCCCCTGAACCTACTTATCTGCTGGCTCTGACAGATGGACTCTAGAATTTATCAGACCAAATGATTTTATTTCCCTCAACACATCTATGTGCATGAGAGCAGTCAATGAATTAATTATATTAGGAAACCTACCAAGCTGAAGACAATTGCTTATGACTAAGGACCAAAAAGGTGCTGAAAAGACAGAAGGCAAGCAAACCTCAGAGGCATCTTTGGAAATGGACAATTATGATCCATTAAGCCTAGTTAAGGAAGTGAAATTTATGAGGAGGAAACATCTGGAACTGCCTGGAATATAAAGGAACGAGGAGGAACCACTGTTTGGGCTTGTAGAGAGCAGCCCAGACAAATGGGATTCCATGTTAGGAGAGAATTGCAAAATTAGTACATGAAAGGGACAGCACCGAGGCAGTGCATCTGGTGTTAAGCGAAGCGTTTTAATACAATGGCTCCTGGATTTGCTCTTGAAATATTAATTGAAATGGGGATGAGTATGAGGGCTGTCACATGAATAGAAAACTGGCAGAAAGATCATAAATACTGGCTAAGCTGAGCCAAGGCAATAGAACGTGGCAATGCAACAGAAATAATGAAAATGGTGCCTAATTCCCAGCCATGAACCCTGTGGCGGCTTAATAAATATTAATTGATAATAATGAACTACAGTACAGGGTGGTAAATTAGTGTGAGACAGGCTGCTGGAATGCAACTAATATATATACAGTTAGTATAACATACACTGATAAATGAGAAGAAAGGAAATGGAAATGATTTAGCTGCGCGATGCATCGTGCCTGCACCAGGAAGTGTGGGTGAGAGGATGGGGGAGGGGTGGCAAGCGAGGACAAGAGGAAAGTTAAGAGGATAATTCAGGATCACAACACAGCTTCCTTAGGGTCTCAGCAATTCCTGAAGTATAAGCCAGGCCACCTTGGAGTCATACTCTATTCTTTTAAGACATGGAGGCTTTCTCAATAAATTTCTGTTTCCGGGACCTCATACACACCACAGATTAAATCTGAACCAATTTCATTGAGGGAGATATGAAAGCTCTCCTCCTTGGGAAAGCCTACCCTGATCAACACAGCTGGAAGACCAACCTCCTTTTGAAATCCCATCACTCTTGTTCTTTGCACCACTGTATACCTCCTGGTATCACTATGATTTGTGTTATTTGTGATGAGACTTGGTAAAGCTTCGCAAAATGGGAATCATGCTTTGCATTTCTTAACACTCACATGGATCTTCACCCTTAGTATTTCACAGTGCTTCGAACTTAGTAGGTGCTCAATTCCTGTGCTGATCAATTAGAAACACTAGAGAGGAAAACACACACCTATAAGAGAGCTCACCCAGCTGCCTCCTGGGTTTGAGGACCAGCTTCGAAGGAGATTGATGAAAGCTCTACCTCTTGTTATGGACAAAGCACTGGAGAATCTGCTGCAGGAACAATCTTAGGCTGCCAGAGGAGGATACAGAAACCTCGGTTGCCATGGAAACTTGGATGATCTGATGATTCCCATTGTTGAAAGATGGTAAGACACCAGGAGAATGACAAGCAGATCCCCGAGCCCTAAGAAAACACAGAACATGCCAAGCGAACGTCTCTGCTCATTTGTACTTTTTTCTTAAGATGCAGTATCATCATCTATCTATAACAGCATTTACAAAGGGCCTTCCAAATGTTTCCAGTTCCTATTTTGATAAAGTAATTTCTGAGATGCCAAGTAGGCGCAGAGCTACGTCTGAGGCAGGCAGACAGAACTCACTGCAGCAGGTGGATACAGGTGGTGGAGCCAGGTGCTTCTGAGATCCTGCTCTGTGACCTGGGTAAGGTAAGCCATCTGCGTGCAGGTCCTGTGGGCCAGGCTTGCTAGACTAATGGCAGAGGAAGCTACCTAACCATTCTCGGGTCACAGATACCTTTGAGAATATGGTTATAGCTATGGACTCCCTCCCCAGAAAAATGTGCACATATGCACATATATATAAAATTTAGTACAATATACTTTAGAGAATTCAAAACCCCTGGAGCCTTTCCATAAATTTGCCCTATCGAGCACTCTGGAACTCAAGAGCGTCCAGGTATCATGTTAAGAATCTCTGATGCAAACACAAGTCTTTATACATAAGCTAGAATCATCTTTGGTAAAATGGAAAAGGTTGCCATCCCAAATTTCTGAACCAGTGCTCAGTGCCTCCTCCAGGTAGTGCCCCCTTCCTCCATACCCAGTATCTCCTGCTACTGTGTACTTAGCTCATGAATGGCTACTCACTTAAGTTCACTCACTCACTCATTCATTGCACTGAGTGTTTTTCATGTGTCAGACTTTAGGGACCCAAATGTGAGTATGACATGCCTCATGCCCTCCAGGAGCCTACAATTCAGCTCAGTCAGGGCTGATTTTGTTTCCCAGGGGATACTGGGCAATGTCTGGAGACAGTTTTCGTTGTCACAGCTGGGTGAGGGGTGCTACTGGCATCTGGTAGATAGATGCCAGGGATGCTGCTGAAAATCCTCCAATGCCCAGAACACCCCCAACCCCACAACAAAGAAACACAGGGTCCAAAATGTCAGATAGATTGAGAAACCCTAATTTAAGGTGGACAGTCATGAGACAAAGCGTTAAATGCGGTGAGGAAGACCAGAGGTA
Organism: Mirounga leonina; assembly: GCF_011800145.1. Lineage (NCBI taxonomy): Eukaryota > Metazoa > Chordata > Mammalia > Carnivora > Phocidae > Mirounga > Mirounga leonina. The sequence goes on along the minus strand of NW_023270377.1, from coordinate 93,977,180 downwards.
AATATTATGGCAGCTCAGGAAAGGGTATTTTAATAAGAATTCTGGAATATATGGTTATGGTGGCAGACTGCCTTACTTTCAATGACAGACAGAAGGAAGGTGAAGGGAAGAGTCATTCAGGGTGAGCCATCACTGTACTGAAGGCAGACATTCCTTTGTGCAACACCAGAGAAGGGGGTATCAATTTCAAGTGGTGAGCAAACAAATAGCACTTGGTGGGGGGATGTCCCCACAGGAAATGATGTTGGTCTGTACCCAGCCCTATCAGTCAGTGGCTCAGCCAAAGGCACGTGCAATCATTAGAGAGGCTCATCACTCCAGTTACAAATCCTGTTGCATCCTGGGCGACAGCTAGACTTTAGATGTGCCCTGTCATTCACCACTCCTCCCTACTCTATCCCCATTCCAGTCAATATCCCCATCGTGTACATGCATACACCACAGTGAGTCCTCATGTGGGTAAAAACACAAAATTATAGATATAGAGTGTATATTATGTATTCTATAGATATGCTATCATAAACTTTAATCTCTACGAAGTTGGTTCCAAGACTGATTAATCAGAAAAAGCACAAGACCAGAAATCAGAACTAGACCACGTTCCAGCCATGCATTCTTTACTCCTTGTATACTCCGCTCTCCCAACCTCCAACCCTTTGACAGTGGTTTGCCTGAAATCAGGCCTGGCCTCCAGCATCAGCAGGCACAGAGATGGCAGATGTGCTGATACACCTGTAAACCTCTAGCCCTGTTGAAGCTGGGGCTGTTTCATGTCGAAAAGTACCAGGCAAGGAGCTCCCGGTCACTGGCAAACAAGGGTTTCTGCTTCTGAGCCGCTAGCTGTGGAGTGACAGCATGATCTGCGGGGATGTGGAATGGGAGGCCCGAAGGGAGTGGAAATCCCAAGTCTATCGCACACCAGTCCCATAGCCCTGAGGAAGTTCCTTAACTTGTTAAACTTCAGGTTTTTTATTTGTAAAACAGGAATAATTAAAGTTCCTATCTTAAAGGGTCACCCTGAGTACTGAATGACGATTTCTATCTGAAGCGCTGACCAGAGCCTCTGGCACGTAGCAAGCCTCTGTAAATTTCAGCTGTTCTCACCAAGGGAAGGGAGCCACCCTGGTGCAGCCTGCAGCCATCCTGGTCCATGCTTGGCTCCACCACCTGCACATGCTGAGCTGTCTGCTAAAGTGGCTTACATGTTAGACCTTACCATCATCCTTGTGCAGGGGCCATGCTAATCTTCGTTCTCTGTATCATCCCAACTTTTAGTATGTGCTGCCGAAGCAAGCACCAAGATTTTTATTGTTTTTTTTAATTTTTATTTTTAAGTAATCTCTAACCCCAACGTGGGGCTCAAACTCACAACCCTGAGAGTCACATGCTTTACCGACTGAGCCAGCCAGGCACCCCACTGGACTCTACCAGTCCCCAGTGCCAACAGAATCTATGTCCACTGCTTGGGTGTATTCTATTTCTGTTCTTTCACCTGCCTTCCATTCAGACCATTTCAGCAGCAATCCTGCTCATATCTCCAGCCTCCCTCCCAGCACTGATGGGTTCTGATCTTTTTCTGCTCATCTGGGGTCCCTTTAAGGCCCTAAGCAACCAGGTATTTGGGGCTGTACCTACCGGGCCAAGCCTCCCTTGTGTTCTCTCAGCCCATCCACACCAAATCTATCCAGAGCCCCCAGGGGTGTGTGCTGGGCAAGACATTCTTCTAGCATGTTCTTGACCTGCCATGATGGGCTCAGTGAGGCTGTTGGGCAGATTCACTGGGTAAATTTTCACTTAAGTATCTGATACTTTTCTTTTTTTTTTTTTTTTTAAAGATTTTATTTATTTTATTTATTTATTTGACAGAGAAAGACACAGTGAGAGAGGGAACACAAACGGGGAGTGGGAGAGGGAGAAGCAGACTCCCTGCCGAGCAGGGAGCCCGATGCGGGACTCGATCCCGGGACTCCAGGATCATGACCTGAGCCGAAGGCAGTCGCTTAACCAACTGAGCCACCCAGGTGCCCTTAAGTATCTGATACTTTTCTCGCTCCACGGTCACCTGCTGTCAAGGAGGAGCGGTCAGATTCGGCACAACACTTTGGAAAGGTAGCTAACCCAGGCCAAGGCTGGTCTGTTCCCCACCTGTTGCTTTTTCCCAAAAACGGGCTTTGGCTGGATCCTCAGACACCAACCTTTGGCTTGGGGATAAAAACCTCCCTCTTACTCACTGACCTTTCTCTACTTGATGCTCACTTGAGAAATCTCAAACAATCTTGGTATCAGAGCACAAAGGTCAGGCCTCCTGGTCAGAGTTACTGAGTGAACCATATTTCATACATGTTTCCATTAGTAGAAGGGATCAAGGGTAGCTCGGATTTGAGTCACTGGAAACCTCCAGCAACCTAGTGGCCTGTGCTCTGTACAGCATCGCTATGGTGAGAGTAGCCCAATTACAGCACCAGAAGAGTCGAGAAAGCTACAGGTATGCCTAAGCATTACCAAAATGCAGATTTTGGGGGTAGTAGTCACAATCCATGGGCTGTTCTGAGCAACACCAACAATGCCCCTCTTTTCCATTTAGAAAAATTCTCAGTAAGCTCTGAGCTTTCTAAGATATTTACCTGTACTCCAGTTCATGCACGTGGGTACATACATCTTTGTTTGACATCCTAAACTTGCTCCTTGGCCTGCCTCAGCATATTGTGCATCCTTGAGGGTAAACACAAGTCACCATTCAGAAAGTTAGCACCCAGGAAAAGTGAACTAGACCTTCAAGTTTCCCATTTCTCTACTGTGTGCAGATACCCTTTAGAATCTAGCCTGCTGTCTCTATAAACCAACTGTTATTGGAACATAAGCCATGCCCATTTATTCATGCATTGTCTGAGGCTACTTTCCTGTTCCTGCAGCAGAGCTGAGTAGTTGTGACTGCTCAGCTGGCCTGGGAAGCCCAAAAGATTCACTATTTGGCTTTTCACAGAGTTTGCTGAAACCCTGCTTTAGAATTCCTCCCGGTCACTAACCAGGGGTGAAATCACTGAAGATAAAGCAGTAGAGATTTACATTTGTGCATTTGTCAGGGTTCTGTCCCTCTGTAAATATAATTATAAATGTAAGGATAAATACAGAGAGATTTATTATAAGGGATGGAGTCATGATTATAGAGGCTGAGAAGCCCCATGATATGCTGTCTGCAAGCTGGCAGCCCAGGAAACCCAGTGGTGTAGCTCCAGTCCAAACCCAAAGTCCTGAGAACCAGGGGAGCCAATAGTGTAAGTCCCAGTCCAAGTCCAAAGTCCTGAAAACAGGGAGTGCCGGGTTCCGAGGACAGGAGATGTCTCAGCTCAGGCAGAGAGCAGGTTTGCCTTTTCTCTGCCTTTCTGTCCTATTCAGGTCTTCAGTCAATCTGATGATGCCCACCCACAATGGTGAGGGCAAACTTCTTTACTGGATCTATTGATGCAAATGCTACTCTCCTCTGAAAACACGCTCACAGACACACCCAAAAGTAATGTTTTGCCAGGTACCTGGGCATCCTTGAGCCCAGTTAAGTTGACACATAAAATTGACCCAAGGAAGAAGTTTCTCTGGGAAAAAAATAATTCAGCAATGAAATGAGTTGTTAGCAGAGGGTATAGGACAATATCCTTGGGTTGCCCCTTTCTTCTCTGCCCACCCACCAAATTCTCCCCATTGCTTCAGCTGTAGTACATGTGCTACCGAAGCAAGCTCTCGAACTGCTTCAGAGCACGTTCTAACTCCAGCTTCTCCTCCACGGCGCTCCTTACACCCACCCCCCATGACTTGGTGCCTCTCAGAATCACTGCCACACCATTTCCCTCCTCTGTGTTACATCACTTTTCCTGCTGATTAGGTCAGCTTCCATAAATAAACTATTGTCTTGTATCAGTCAGGGGGCTCCGTAGGAAAAAGATGACACAGGCAAATCATCTAAATTGAGAAGATTTTGGTAAAGGAACCACACAATAAAGTGTGGGCAGACCTAAAGCAGACCAACATGAGACAAACTGGCAACATCCAAGAGTCATTACTACCAAGAAACCTGAAGGAACATGGGGAGAGGGAAGGTGCCAGAACACAGAAAGAACCGTGGTTTTGTGAGCCCAACAAAAGCTGTGACCTTAGGCAGAGCTGTCCAGTCACCGTGGCCCAGGACCAGGCAAGGAGAGAACAGGAAAGCCATCAGCTTGACCTCTCTCTCTTCCCTGACCTCTGATCTCATGCTAGGTCCCCCCCGTTGGCCAAACCCAACTAGATGTCAGAAGACATAGGATCCTGTTGACAAGGTCTGAGTGGTAAATCCTCCAGGGGTGCACAGCTAGGCAGAGAAGGATCGGGTGGATCTGGAGGGAAAAGTGGTGACTATCCAGAACATCCCAGAGTGACTACAACATCTTAAATGTAAAGCAGGTTTTCTAGTGATGCTTATCATTTGGCTTAATGTGTGCCTGTGGAAGGCCTAATCACTAATAGTTTGGATACAAACCATCGAGAGGCTGAAGGATGAATGGAGGGACTTGGTGTGGGGCCTTTCCTGCTCTCATGAGTTTATCAAAACTGCCCTCCTGTCAGAGCTGAGGATCTAGTGTGGCCAACATTTCTCTTCCTTCTGGAAGGGGAAAAAGGAACGGGGTACCACGAAAGATTTGTCGTTCATGAAAGAAACTTACTCCCATCCGTGGCTAAAAGCAAAAAGTAATTTTCCCTCAAATTAAAAGGGAATTTCTGCTATTGGCATGTGAGCTGGTAAAAATAAATAAATACATAAATAAAATAATTCACTCCCAGCCTTCTCATCAGCTCAATGCTATCCTAGCCACACGTATCAAATAGCTATACGGGCAGCCTGGGAATGACTTTTGCAAATAAAAAAGCACAGTGTGAAATGCTGACTTTTTCTGATCAAAAAGCATCCTGGGGTGGGTGGAACAGCTTTGGGTCAAGAAGAGGCCTCGATTTCTGGGGTGACTTTTATTGTTCTCAGAGAGGAGACTGTTCTTGCTGTGAATGTGCAGCTTCTCGGCACACTCCGACTGGTGAAGGCAAACTTGTAGTCACTTGTCTTTCTCTCAGGATACTTACCCCCCACATTGAAACATATTTTTCATTTCAGTTTCACTTACCTGTCACTTTCTTCTTAAAAAGGGTGATTTATCAAGTAAAAAAATCAACATCAAAGAACACTTCAATGCTACTGGGTTGCACGCACACACACACACACACACACACACACACACTCACTCACTCAAACCCTCCCGTGTCCTGTCCTTAAGGCAAAACTGTGACTAAAAACCACAAGCGACCATCCCCCAATGGGAAGCTTTCTTCAGTATCTGGACTGTGAGTTTCTTTATTCTGTGGTTCCACCAGCCTACAAATTTAAAAGCTGTTGCGAGGGGGCTGTAATTTTTACTCAACACTTCATGATTTGATTATGTAAAATAAAAAGTATAATGAAGTTAATAGTACCTTATTCTTACTGTACATTATGAGGAATTTTTTTCCTGCAAAATGTGAAAGTGGAAATTACCTCTGGGCCTTCTAATTCTCAAAAATGTGGGTCATAATGATTACTGTGGTGGAATTTCAAGACTTAAGATTTAGTATATTTCTCTTTCCTCTATTCGGTTTTCCAAAGGGACATCTCTTCTTACTGGGATTTTATGTAGTAAAATGTAAGGAAGTGAAGTGAGGGGTAGGAGACCTGCATCATACGCTACTTGTGGGACCTCGAGAAAAACATTGAACCTCAATGAGTAATAACTTCTTCTACAAAGTGAGGCAACTGGATAACCCAGTTCCAATATAGCATTCTAGGACTTAAAAAAATAAAGCGGAATAAAGTAAACATGCCTTGAGAAAGAGGTCAGGTGTCTCTTTCACCTTGTATTTTCCAGGAACCCTTTTCCAGAATTATCATCTTGTGTTTCTCTCCCAGTTATTTGTGTGATTTCAGCAGGGAGCCAAAGAGGAGGGCAATGTCTTGGGTTCAAGTCCTTTATAGGCCAGTCAGCTTTGAGCCCATCCCTGTCTACCTCTCTTCCTGATGGTCACAAGAGAATTCACTCAAGGGACTCTCAGTGGGTCTCACTCTCAAAACACCAACTCAGAACAAGTACTCTTGCTGTCACTGCCTCAGCATCTTATATGAAGAAAGAACATAACACTAAAGCAGAAGGCAAATTTATAGTCACATGGCCTAAACTGCATAACTTGGAGTGGCACTTAAGGCCTCCCATCCCCCAGGCCACCTACTCATAAGAGAGCACAGTCTCAGGATTTTCCCAATTATGTACATGCAGACATAACACTTAACCTACCTCCAGGAAACAAGGAAGATATTTCACTAGTGTAAAAACTCTCCTTAAGCATCACTTGGGGAGACTTAATAGGATTGTTTCTCAGGTGGTGCCAAGCAATGCGTTCTTATTTTCACAGTGTTCTTTTAGGCTGTTAAGTCAGAAAATGGATCTGCAGGCCCCACAAGACTCAGGGTAGAGCCATGTGCCATGGGAACCCAAGCTGGGTTTTGGGTTTTCAGCTTGCACTGCTACTATGACAGGCTTTGATTTATGCTCACAGTCAAGCCTGTCCCTGAGCAAAATTTAAATATGGACAATGGTTTCATTAAGGCTCTTTCCTCTTTCTCTGATTTTCAGGTACCTGATGCTGTCATGGTAATTCACTGCCTCTCCCCTCCCCACCCCAACCCAGTCCCGCATCCCAGCAATCTGTGCTCTGCATCCTATTGTTTACCAATTCCCTCAACAAAATTTTGCTCAGCTGCCTGACATTTGGGAAAGATCCAAGACATTTTATTAATGAGTGCTACTATGAATTATTGAAAGACAATAGCTTAGCATGCTTGCATGGATAGCATCTTTGCATATTCTCCAGCATGGAAGGCAGAATTTGGGACTTTAGGGACTAATCAGCAAGGATATTTTTGGGTTAAGAGAATGTTTCCTGCAGGGCGCCTGGGTGACTCAGTCAGTTAGGTGTCTGACTCTTGATTTCGGCTTGGGTTGTGATCTCGGGGTGGTGGGATCGAGCCCTGCTTAGCTCAGAGTCTGCTTATCCCTCTCCCTCTGCTCCTCCCCCCCAACTTGAGCTCTCTCATAATAAAAAAAAAAAATTTAAAAAGAGAAACTTTCCTGTGCTGCTCATATTATATGGGCATCTCTGTCCTCTGCTTAGGTATATGACAGACCCTATTGTCAGGTTAATAGGTAAAAAGTGTTTTCTTTGGCAAAGGAGAGGCTGAGAAATTATCTTTTTATCCTAAGTTTCCCCAGAAACTATCCTCAGGGAATATTTAAATGCAAGCGCGCACACACACACACACACACAGGCTATTTGCATCACATTTGACCCAGAGATAGAAAGACCTAAGAGATGAGAAAAGGGCACATCCATTGGGAGGAGAATCTATAATGCTATAAAAGTTCTTAGCCTCTGAGGGTAGGCTGGTCACTGCACAGCCCACACAGACACAGAAACTGAATCTAAAAACAAGAGAGGAACTAGACACAAAAGTTTAACGTAATCCTTTTCTCCATTCCCGGAAACTCACATCCAGGAACAGTTTGTGACATTAAGCCTCAGCAATTATGGGGTAACTGGCTAGTCTATACACTGGCAGAGCCAGACCTATAGCCACAGAGTGGGAAAAGTGCAACTGACAAATCCATTCAACAAATATTTGATTGGATACCTACTCCGACCCAGACTCCCAGCCAAATGCTGGGAGCACACAAATGAATAAAGCACATCCTTCCACAACATGCAAAAGAAGGAGCGGAGCTAAATCTCTATTTCAGTAAATGAGCAAAAAAGAAAGGAGTGACTCGCTTGATTTCTTGCTCTGGTCACATACATTCGGGAAGAGAAGAGGTGATGCACACATCTGAGCTCAGAGAGCAGCCAACCTTCCAGAATCAGGGACTTAGTCTCTTTCCTTGGACTAACCAGATTCTCATACACGAAAGCAAACACAACCAGGTTGTTAAGAACGACGCTCATCAGCATTCACACTCTTTGAAGGAAAGTTTGTAAACAACTGAACCATGGTACGTACCTAAGAAGATCTCAGGGACTCTTCACTCTTCAATATTTGAAGCTCTATTAAATTCTTACTCAACTTATCCCCCAAATGAAGATAAATGGGTGATGGAATAACTGTATATAGGTTTGGCATTTGGCATCAGCTTTACAGTAGTGTTTTTGTATAGGTTAAAGTCTACTTCAGCTGGAATTAATGTAATTATATATAATGTTGACAGATTATGACATTTGCCTGTTAAGACACTCTACAAACATTTCAATAATTTGCTGGCTTTTGACTTTGTAAAAAAATAAATGAAAGCAAATCCCAGGGGATATGGCTAATGGGGTAACTGGAATAGAGGTTTCAAAAGCACAGGGTTCAGGAAATAACAGTCAAAGAATAACGCATTTTAAGCCAAAACATATAGAGTGGTAAAGGAATATTTAGTACTTACCACAAGACTGCTGTCTAGAGACAGCCTTTTTCCAAAGTCCCTTTTCTCAAGCTGTCTCTTTCCCTCCATGGGTGAAGTTATTTATTTTCCTTTGTGATTTATAAGAATTCCCCTTCTGTTTCCAGGGTCACTGCAAAAAGTGAGCATGTGTTTTACCATCCAACTGAATAGTGTTTAGACCCTGGTTTTTAGCTTTCTAACCAGAAACAACTGTTGCAGCCAAAATACCCAGACCCGAATCATAAGTGCAGAACTGGGCTCTCTCAACTCAAAAGACCTCTCTCCATGTTGCAAATGTCAGTCGTCTTTACAGAGGCCCCTGTGTTTTAATAGGTCTTGCTAATGGAGTTGGGGAATGGGTTTGCAGGTTGAATCAGCAGACTGTGGATAAAAGCAAACAGTCTGTTTCATGCCACGCTTGCTCCACACCCATCCTCCCTCTATCAGCCAGAATCATTCTGTTACTGTGCACATAGATGCTGTCTGCAAATTCCATGAGATCAAACTGACAAAACCAGGCTCCCTAACCAGGAGTGGCTGAGCCCAAGGCCCGAGGAGAGGAAACTGAAACCTAAACATTACCGCCAATATTTCATTGTAAAATATTTAATTTAAACAGTTGTGGGGACCATTATAAGATACATTCCCTCTAGGACAGGTGGATTCCACATGAATGGTGGAGGACATGTCACTCTCAAGGAGTATCTGAATGCCCACTGCATTTTACTCCATCAGATATAGTTAATCCCTGTACTCCACTGTGGTTGCTAGGTCTAGAATGACTAAGTGTCCCGGTTAGTAAGAATATATTGTGTGTATTAAGCACTAGCTTCCAGTCTTCACCAAGATATTAATGGCCTGAAGTTAAAGAAACAGGTTTTAGTCCAGGCTTTCCTACCCATTCCCCAAGTAACCTTGGACAAGTCATTCAGCCTCTCTGAAACTCATCTTTCTAACCTGCAAAAAACATGTAGACGTACAATGATTTAAAGGCAATAAACTACAACTTACATGTAAGTTATAATTATGCACAGATTACATTAAAAACCAGTTAACTTAAATACTAAGTTAACATAACCTAATACATCTTGGATGATTCAGGAGGCACTTGGAGGTACAGAAATTGTTCATAATTCACACAAAACATATAATCATTGCCCTGCTATAGAAGAAAAGCTGAACTTAATAACGTATTATACCAATCAGCTTTTGATAAGATTGAAAAGAAATATTATCCACAGCCCCCTCAATTGCTCCAAATCTAATGAGGATGGAACAGAACCTGACCTCATGGCCCCCAGCATATGGCCTCTTGCTCCTTGTTTCCCCCACCAGGAGGAGGGCTGGGACGGCGATGCCCCCCCAGACAGGGTATGCCCAAATGATGGTCAGTGGTAGGAAACCAATAGACTCCCCAGCCGTAGGTTCTCTCCTCCATCTGGCACCTCTCACTTGGAGGAACACCAAATTCAATTCATGACTCGTCCACTCAGAATCTCTTGGGAGTCCATTCTGAATTCGGAATCTAAAACCAAATTTTTCAACATCATGTTCAAGGTCTACTTCCTGCCAAGTAGCCTTTTACAGTCCCTGAATATGCGAGGCACATTCCTGAGACCACGCTTTGGATCACACCCCTCACCTCCATCAGGTCTAATTCTCCCCTCTGCAGTGTCGGGCGCAGGGCCCATCTCCTTCACAGAAGCTTCCTGGTCACCCCACTGGGCAAAGCCTTCTTTCTCTCCCACACTTCACGGGAGTCCTCAGGGCCTTACTTATTAACCACCTAGCACAGTTTAAATATAGGAAGTTCTTCTTATTTGCTGGTTGATAGAGCCTAGTAGTTAAAAACAAACTCTTTGGCAGTTTTTTCCAGAACAAAGTTAGTTGCATGTTATTATTATTGGCAAAACTCTAAGTCCAGTAAAATTTGTTTTAAGGGCTTGACTTTTCCCATCCACTTTGCTGCCCCTCTCCTCATATATGTGCTGTATGCACTCATGGGTAGCTCAGAATACTCTCTGTAACGATGGCTCTAGCTACAGGGACTACTCAGGCCCTGAGATTTTTCCCTCCATCAAAAATATACCCCCCTAAGTCATTTTCTTGTTGTCTTTTCTCATTTATATATTTCTCACCCTCCTACATCATACTCCAAAGAGCCCTGGCATTTGCTAGGTCACGATAGATAATCCTTCAGCATGTAGCATGTATTTATTAAGTACCTAAAGTATGAAGGACCCAATACTTAGGTGTTAGTAACACAGCCATGTGCTAGGCTCCTGCCTTGGAACTTCATGGAAGATATAGGAAACAAGCAAACAAACAACTTTAAACCATGAGAGGTACCTGCTTGCGAAGGAAATAACCCTCAGGAAGCAGTGTTATGGAGTGTCAAGCATGTGGAAGGGGAGAACATTTTAGACAGAATGGTAAAAGTAGAAGCCAGGCAAAGAGGTAAAGAGCATTGCAGGTAAAAAGCATTCCAGATAGAGGGGCCAGCCCTTCTGCTGGGAAAAAGCTGGAAAGAGGTTTGCGTGCCCCCAGAATAGGGAACCAGTTTTTAAAGAATGAAGAAGCTGGGAAGACAATGTGTAAGGAAAGTTCCAAGCCATAAGTAACAATTACATCACACCAGGGTCTTGTAGGACAAGGTAACTTGTTTGTTCTGAGCATAACACTTAGTCTTAGGGTTTGATTCCTCCTTACCAGCTGATAAAATTAAACATTTTAATCTCTATAGGCCTCAACTGATTCATCTATAAGATGGCATTAATAATAGGACCTTCTTCATAGTGGGGTTGTTGTGATGATTAATGAGATGATCCATTTAAAGGGTTTTCCCACTACCTGAAAGGTAGTAGGTAAGCTTTAAATATCAGATATCTTAATCATCCCTTCCAGTGACTGGATTTTATGTTCCATAATAGGCTGCTGAGACTGTCATTTTGGGAAACAAGGATTCTTTTGACAGTTCTCAAACAGCCTAGTCTGCTATGTGGAAGGCTGACTGAATGATTTAACCTGGTCAGTTTCTTTTCATACTTAGTAGTGCCAATAATATAGGCAGAGATTGACCTTCAGAACATTCAGCAACTGATAAGGCGCAGGCATTGGCCAATCAGAAGGACATGGTCAATGGCAACAAGGAGCACAGCTGTAACCATGTATCCTGGCCAGTTACCACCCTAAATGTATGTTCTATCCCCATCCCAAGAACTAGAAAATTCATGAATTATACCATAAAGCAATCATGGAAAGGATCAAAGTAAAGTTATCCAAAAGGATCAACGCAAGACCACGCAAGAAACAAAATGGCAACCAGGATGCGTCAACATGAAAAGGGGAGGAGTTCACAAAGGAAAAGTCAGGAAGGCTGACAGGCTCCACCTCCAGCATCATCAAGGAAAGAGATGTGCCCACATTTACACATACCCAGAAAGGACTGCAAGTCTAGAGCGGACATGTGTATGTCCGATCCCAGACACTTTGGTATTATGCTGGCCATTTGTATTATCCAACAAACTCCCCTGCTCAGAGACCACTGCCATAAAGCAACCTTCCAATTTTATTTGATTCCCACGTTGTCGTTTTACTTATAGAAGAAGAATGTGCTGACCAGCAAATATAAGGAGACCATCTTTTGGAAAGTTACGTTTTTAATACAAATTTGCAATTCAGCATCTGACTCTTTACATTCATCATTTATCTACTTGCTTAGTATATTAGTCAGCTTATGCTGCCATAACAGAATATCACAGACTTGGTGGCTTAAATGATAGAAATGGATTATCTCACAGTTCTGGAAACTGGAAGTTCAAGATCAAGGTGTTGGCAGTGTTGGTTTCTGGTGAGACATCTCTCCTTAGCTTGCATTTGGTTGCCTTCTGTGTCCTCATGTGACCTTTTCCTTCATACACATACTTGCGGTACCTGTTTTCTTTTTCTTATAAGGACATCAGTCCTATTGAATGAGGACACCGCTCTTAAGACTTCATTTAAGCTTAAATACCTCTTAAAAGGCCCTATCTCCAAACATAGTCCCTTTGGGCATTAGGGTTTCAACATGAATTTTCAGGGGGTACATTTCCCTCCATATGAGTTAATGTCAGTCAGATTTCAAAGTCTGATCACATCTCAGGGTACTAATAAATTTCTGAGTCTAAAGCCTGACAGAAAATTCTGGTTATCCGTGGCTACTCCCAGACTCTATCCTTCTCAGCTGGTTAATTCCCTGTTGGATTTCATGCCATCACTACCACCCACCCATCCCTGCCTTCCCCTGCTATACTCTTTTCTTTATTGCAGGTCTAGAGGTGCAAACATTACCAAGATTTTAGTCAGTTGGCCAACTTGGATTCTGCCAATAATAGGCAGTGAGAGATTAGAAGGCAACAGGAAGAGAAAAGCCCTTCTGCATCTAGCTGCAGAGAAGCAACATCAACAGCAGGTATGATCCAGTTAACTTCTGTGATTCCTCCAACAAGCACAGTATAAAAATAGGCAGTAGTAGCTTCCTACTCTTTGTATAACCTTTGTATTTCCTATATCTTCTACTAGCTTCCTAGTCTTTGAGTGCCACCAACCTTTTGCTCCTCCAGCTTTTCCAACAGTTTCATTAAAAAATTCCTTGCATTAACTCTATCCCTGCTTGAAATATCTAGAGTAGTTTCTCTTTTCCGGGCTTGACAATAATTGATTCACACCATACAGAGATATTGTTGGACAGGCAGCCAGCCTTCCTTGGGCAACTCTGGGTCTCCTTTTTGTGAGCCTTCTGAGCAATAGTGTGGAATTAAAAATCCTACCAGACACTAAGTTCCTGGAGAGCAGGGACAATATTTTAAGTTCTATGTTCTCCTAGGTAGTATAATGCTTGATGCAGAGCAACATGGTAGACACTCAATGAGCATTTGTTGTTTGCATGAATAAATAAATAAATGAATAAATGAATGTTTACAGCTGTCTTTGTGAACACAGAAAAAGCAGGGTGACAATATAACATTGCTAAAGTAAAGAAGTGCTATACACGTTTATAACCCTGAAATTACTTTTATAGCCGAACACACAGACATACTCAAGCCTCAAAGAAAACATTTTGTCATGATTTTAAAACTATTATCAACCTAAAAATTACTGCTTAGGACCTGCCTGAACTTACAAAATACCATAGCTGAGTCCTGTTCATGCCTTTTCTATAGCTTCTAACAACTCTGGTTATGAAGAACACACATCTGCCTCCAAGCGATGGGTTGGCCTCTCCCCTTTGGAAGGGGAGGAAAATGGTTAAAGAGTTGAAGGAAGACAGGATATTAAGCACCTATTTTGACTGATGGACATGGATACCGGTCTCCCCTCTCCTCTCACGTGCATCTCTCTCTAACTGATGAAAATACCATTTCTTAGTATCTGTAGGATCTGTGTTAGCCTTAATAAACTCTCTTTAATTTTCCTCACAGATAGTAATGGCCTTTCAATGCTAGACAGACCCTTTAATATTCCTAAAGACGTCAGTGATTTCTTTTTTCTGCCAGACTTTATTAACAGACTGCATAATTTTCAAGGGACTATAACCAAACAACACCATTAAATAAACCTCAAAGGCTTATTTTCTCACATGCACATAGCCACACATATGAAGACATACTTATTCACACTCTCTCATACACTCACATGTATTCTGAGAACTTCTCTCCATAGCCATTCCTGTCTCTCTGACTCCCCCACTCCCCACCTCTGCTTTGAAATTTTAATGGTAGTGCCTAAGAAATGGAGGAAAAAAGGTAGAATCAAAGGCATTCCAAGATTTAGCTCTCAGTCCTCTGTCGTGTAAACTTGAGGATGTTCCCTAACTTCTGTGAGTTTACACGTGCCGATCTGTTCTCACAGAGGTTGTGAGGTTACAATGAGACAGCGTACAAAGATATTTTTTCAGTCGGCTTCGTGAAGCAACAAACTATGCAAAATAGGATTGTTTGCAGCCTCATACACAACCAGAGAACAGAAATTGTGTCAAACCCATTGACACCATCCCCTGCAGTACCCAGCATCCTACATGGTATAAATCCTACAAAGAAGGATTTCAAAATTGAACGTGCCACAGACAAATGAAAAGGGCAGCAAATCTCTTGTCCCCGACAAGGTAGTCCATAGATCTCCAACCCTGGTTGCTCCTTAGAATCATCTGGGGACCTTGTAAAACATACCAACGCCCACACGCCATCCCAGACCCCTGGATCTCTGGGGCAGGGCCCCCAGGCACCAGGGTAGGGTGACAGCAGCCTGGGTTGGTAACCACTGGTTGAAGCAGTGGTTCTCAAACTTTGCCATCTATTGGAGTCACCTGGGGGAGTCACAGAGATCAAATCAATCAGGACTGCCAGGGGTGGATGCAGTCATCAATACTTTAAGCTCCCCGAATGACTCTAACATTCAGCACCAGTTCAAAAGGGTGAAGGTGTGCCCCCTTTCTTGGTCTCTTTCCCTTCCTCAGGGGCCGAGGGACACGTGGTTGCTGGCAGACTCAACTGTCTTTCTTTAGCCACTGCAACTAGCAATTCTTAATCTGAAAACGCTGACCCCAAAGAAGAATATCAGATACAATTTGGATCAGCATCTCCTTCTGTACGCTCATTCTGTCCAGCTCACTAATCACCCTGCTTAAACTGGCCTTTTGCTTCGTGCAAAAACTAATGTTGACTAAAGATAGAAACAGCATATCTAGATCCCAAGTTAATGCACAAATACAATCTTAAAAACTCAGAGTGAGGCCATCATTCAGAGAATGAAGGAGAGAACCTCCAACACCAAGGACAAGAGTGGAAGAAAATTCCTGATTCAGATGCTCCAAGCACCACTCCTGCCTTTCTCCCCACTGTTCTCTAAGACTATTTTGCTCTCATTTCTAAGTGCAAAGAGCAGGAGGGAAGCGAGGAAACTGTGAATCTGTAAGATTTGCTTATAGCTACCAAACAGAATGTTTGAAACTCCTGTCAGCTTTGTTTTGAAGTCTTTTCATCCAGATGTATCAAAGTCCACATAAAGGAAAGCAGTTGGCTTTTCTTATACTTTAAATACATACACACAGCAGCTTCCTTTTAGAAGAGATGGTGGCTCAATAATTTTCTGCTATTGATACATCTATTCATGAAGTACTCACACATGTATATAAGTGTGTGTGGGTTGCACACATGTGTGAATGTGTATGAGTGTGTATGTGAATGCCCATGTGTATGCACACACACTCTGAACAGGAAACCACTCTCTTCATCCTGGACAGGAGAATAAAAAAAAACAATGTGACTTACAACCACAAAATGCCTATTTAAATCCTAACAGCACCCTGAAACTGATTTAGAAGCCTGCACGCGAACAGATTTACCAAATGTGGCCCATCCTTGCAGATAAATTAGTGGCTGGAAACACTCTCTGCAGGATGTGACAACAGCTTTTTTCTTTGAAGTGGAGGAAAATCTCGCATGATGATGAAAATTGATTTTAAAGAATGATTTCATGAGCTCATGTTTATTAAACTTCTCACCCTAGAAGCTACTCAATAGCTTAGAGCTGATAGTTTAAATGCCAGAAAGGAACCCTAAGAATTACTGCCTCGTGGTCTTACATAAACGGCTACCTCCAGCACAGGAACTAGGGAACTCCAGTGCAGGCAGGGTCTGGAAATCTTTGCTGTTGCTCAGCATGCAGCTCAGCAAACTACAACAGTTAAAAGAACTCATGCTAATCTGAATTAAGTTCCTTGGGAGCGGAGGACAGGGAAAACTCTTCAAACCTCTTAAAACATCCAAAATTCAATCATTTTCAACCCTTACTCTTTAAATATTTTTTTTAATTGAGAGATAATTCACATACCATAAAGTTCAGCCTTTCAAAATATACAATTCAGTGTCAACCCTTTCTATTACCTGAAACTATTTATTCACTACAGAAACCCAGGTTATGATTCTCAGCTGGGATGCAAAGAAGCTTCCTCATGGTGGCCTGAGGGTCCATCCATCCTGACTGTGCCATGTCCATATCATTTTGGGTAGCAGCATCCTGGATAGTCCTGAGTTCAAATTCTCCAACTGAAAAGTTCTGTGATCGTAAGCGATTTCTGTGAACTTGAGCAATTTATGTTATGTCGCTTGGTCTCAGTTTTCCCATGGATAAAATTAAAATACCAAGAGCAACAATCACCTTTAGGGAACGGCTCTGAGGTTGAAGATGCTCGTTTTAAAACACTGAGTAGAGGGGCACCTGGGTGGCTCAGTTGGTTAAGCATCTGCCTTCAGCTCGGGTCATGATCTCAGGGTCCTGGGATCGGGCCCTGTGTTGGGCTCCCTGCTTTCAGGGAGCCTGCTTCTCCCTCTCCTCCCTGCTCATGCTCTCTCTCTCTAATAATTAAATAAAATCTTCAAAAAAATAATAAAAAATAAAATAAAATACGGAGTAGATACTCAGCAACTGTTAGTTATAATTCAACAGAATCCTTTTCATTCAGAATTCAATAATAATATTTATTCAATATCTGTTTTGGTCCCAGACCTCATTTTAGGCCCTAAGAGAGAGAAGAAGAAGAAAGAAAGATGTAAAGCACACATCCTCAAATTTTAAGGAGGGAGGGAAGATTTATATCGTAAAAAGGTAAAAAAAAACGTGAATGAATGAATGTTTTTGGCATGAAGAAGACCCATTTTCGGTTGGAATAATCTGTAAAACTTTCCTTCTTTGCCATTCAAATATTTCCAGCTGATTTCCAGACAGAAACTATTGCTACATTTTTTACAGTGTATCAACCAAAAACTAAGAGACAGAATGGCAGGGCTTTGGATCAGGATAAGCATTTCAGCTCTGGCTGCTCTTCTCCAACCATCTGTTCCTTCCCTCCCAGTTCTTTTAGGAAAGCTGTTCCCCCTGTTTGGTTCCCTCCTCTACCTCCTCTCCATTGATCACTTTAAGAAACATTTCTATTTCATTACATGAAATGCCCGTATGTTGCTCATGAACTCCTAAGGGGAAAGTCAGTGTAAAAATGAAACAGACAAATAACTTTTAAAAATAAATAAAGTGTGTACATAACCCCAGAGGACTGGAAGAATATTTAGATAAGTGACTAGGGAAAAGAATTTTCACACTGTGTCATCTGCTAACACTAATGAGTTAATTAAATTAGAAAAATTCCACAGCCAGAAGCAAAAACATCCAAATACGTGGGATGCTGGGGGAATTATAGACCATGCTACTAAATGCTTTCTGTTCAAGCTTTTTTTTTTTTTTTTCCTTTGAGAAGACTGTGGAGAGCTACACTTAAAAAACCATCCAATTTCAAGAGTGTATTTTCCATCTGGGGCCAGTTGGGTAGAATGTGCTCTAAACTCTGCAAAGCCCACTGAAAGACAACATGACTTGTTAAGAAAACTGTTTATGAAAAACAATGTTTTGAAAAGATCCAGCACAAGGTTTAATTGCGATGTCCCCCTACATTGCTGAATTCATTATTTTCCATTAAATGCTTTCATACACAAGTGAAAAGCCAAAACAATCCAGGAAATGTATATCGTCAAAAAAGTCAGATGACAATGCATTTTTGTTAAGGCATTACATGGTAATTAGAATGTTTCCAGCTACCTAGAAGCATTTTTCTCTATAAGGGTTTTTTTCTCTTCTTTTATGGTAACCTCCTTCCACAACCCCTATGTCCCAAACAATCCTGATGCAGGGGGAAAAAAATGCTCAAAGCCTAGTAATTCAAGATTGAAATAACCTTTAATATGCTGAAACCAACAGAAAGAATTCATAATAAACCATAAAATGTAGAATATGACATTAAAGATGTCCTAAGTAATAACGGCTGTCAAAATGAAATGTATGAAAAAAGTCTCAGAGATGTTTATCTTTTTCTATTCAGTGTTTAATTGAATTGAGAGTGCTGTTCACTTGTGGGAAAGTGAGCTGAAATCTCTTTCAAAAGTAAAACGGTTGATGAGCATCCACTTACACTGATGGCTAGAGAGAGTGAGGTTAAGGGGTGTGTGTGTGTGTGTACAAGATCTAGGGCGCCTGGGTGGCTCAGTTGGTTAAGCGACTGCCTTCGGCTCAGGTCATGATCCTGGAGTCCCAGGATCGAGTCCCGCAGCAGGCTCCCTGCTCAGCAGGGAGTCTGCTTCTCCCTCTGACCCTCCTCCCTCTCATGCTCTCTCTCTGTCATTCTCTCTCTCTCAATAAATAAATAAAAATCTTTAAAAAAAAAAAATCTATATGTATGGCACGTGCACCCAAGCACATATATGAATGCCTATATGGTCATACTTCCCTTCTTGTCCTCATGTCTCCCAGATTATGAGCAGTGATAATCAGAACTTCTAATTATTGGGTGCCTGGGTATCTCAGTTGTTAAGCATCTGCCTTCGGCTCAGGTCATGAACCCAGAGTCCTGGGATCGGGCCCCTCATCAGGCTCCCTGCTCCGTGGGGAGTCTGCTTCTCCCTCTCTCACTCCCCCTGCTTGTGTTCTCTCTCTCTCACTGTGTCTCTCTGTCAAATAAATAAAATCTTTAAAAAAAACCCTTCTGATTATTTTTTGAGTTTTTTTCTTGGAATGAGTTGTTTCTTTTTATTTGGGCTTTAAAGGCTCAGGAATAAGAGAAGTTCTATAGATAGTTGGATAAATCAGTGCTTCTCAGGTTCAAGAATAGGAATATCTGGTGGATTCATTAAAATGCAGATTCTGATTAAGTAGGTCTACAGTAAAGTCTGAGATTCTGCATGTCTAATAAGCTGATGCTTCTGGTCTATGAATTCCACTTTGATACTAAAGGATCTGACATTTAAAAGGGAGAACTTATCTGTGTCCACTTAAGAGTGAAATTCTATGAATTTTCTCAGAAAACTATGATCTTCTAGCTAGATGTCATGGCTTTGTTCCAGACATAATCTAAGATACTTCATGGACTACATAGGTCATGTAGCTTAGGTCATGCATGATAATTTTTACGTTAACCTCTATTCAGGACATTTGGAATCCCAGAACCTAAAGTTTAAATGGTTTCTTCTGGACCCCCTTTACCCCCCCCCCCCAAATATAGTCATTGCTTCTAAAATAAACCTAACAAATCGTGGCCCTGTCTCAGCTTACCTCTTCCACTGACAGAAGCTCCCACTGCCTTTTTCAGAAACCCATCTTACATTTGGGGTCATGAATAGTTAGAAAGTTTTACTCTGTCTCCTGAATTTTCATTCACTTGGCCATAGCTCTGTTCCCTGGAGCAAATATAAGTTTTCTCTTATTCAAACACAATATGCCCAGTTTCTTCAACACTTTCTCCTGTGAGAAACTTTCTACAGCCCTTGACTTCCTTGTCACTGTCTGGAACCTCCTAGAATTTGATGAAATCTATAAGTTAATAATGTCTTTCATTCAGATTCTTTTAAAATTTATATAATATATGCATTAATCCTCTTTATAAGAGATACAACCAGTAAAAAAAAAAAAAAAATGCACCTACACTATAATGTGAAAACTGTAGCCTTTCACTCCCTGCCCAGGGTTAATGACTTGTAATAGTTTTTCTACTTGTTTACTTGCAGAAATATATTTTTTTCTTTTTATATAAATGGGATCAACATCTATTTCTCTGTAACTTTTCACCTAATATATTCAATACAGAAGGGCCTAATTCATTTTTTTACAGTGTTATGTTGTTCTGTAGACTGAATGAACAATAAATTGTTTATTAACTTATGAGTAGAAATTTAGACAAGCGCTGTTGTTTTCTGATTCTAGACAGTACTGCCATTAGAACAGCATATGCATCTTCTGTGCCTGAGTTTCTCTATAAGGTATAAATTTCTAAAGGTGGAACTACAGTGTAAAAACTGTTTAATTTTGATAGAAATTGCCTAATAACCTTTGACAATATTTTGAGAATGCATGTCATCACTAGCAGTGATGAGACTACCTATTTTCCACATAGTTGTCACTACTGAATAGAATCAATCTTAAAACTTTTTCAAATTCATTAGTAAAATAAAAAAAAGATCTCATTGCCTTAAATTACATTGCATGATTATTACTGGAGTTAGGCATCTTTATGTTTGTTGGTCATTCGAATTATTCTCCTCTGTATAGCCTGCTTAAATTACCTTCCCATTCTCCCCCTCCTGCTGTTTTATTGCCATATAGGAACTATTAATACATTTTGAATGTTAATTCCTTATGACTAGTCATTGCAAATATGTTCTCCCAGTCTATCTCTTGGTTCTTCACTTTGTTCATCATTGTATAGAATGTTATAACTTATTTGTAGTCAATTGCATCAACCTTTTCCTTTATACCTTCTAAATTAAAAAAAAAAATTCCATTATGTTCCCTTAATATTTTTATGGTACTCTCTGAATATATTTTTTATAGATTTATTTATTTATAAATCTTTGGTCTTTGAAAAGGATACTCAGTGGTGCCTGGGTGGCTCAGTCAGTTAGACATCCAATTCTTGATTTTGGTTCAGGTCATGATCTCAGGGTCTTAAGATGGAGCCCCACATCAGGCTCCATGCTCAGGGGGGAATCTGCTGGAGAGTCTCCCTCCTTCTCCTCCTCCCCCCTGCTCATGCTCTCTCTCTCTTTCAAATAAATAAATCTTTTTCAAAAAGGATATTCATTAATTCTGTGTTTAAGTTTCCCACACTGATTTGAAATTCTCTCTCATAATAACAAAGTTCAATATATGCATGATTCTTCTCCTTCTCTGTTAAAAAAAATACTAATCTATTTGCCTAATCTTTGCACCATTATCACACTGCTTTAATTATCAAGTTTCAGAAAATTTTGAAATCTTGTTGGTCAAGTTTCCCTTGTTGTTGTTCTGTTTGGAAATTTTCTTGGCTATTGGTATTCATTTTTGTCTTCCAGTTGAGCTTTAGGATTATCTCATTATTTTCTACAAAAATTAATGTACAGATTTTTATCAGATTGTACTTAACTATATAGATTATTAAAGAGAGAATTTAGATTTTTACATTTTTGAGTCTTACTATTCAGTGATGCAAATGTGTGGTAGATTGCTTAATGGCCAAAAATTTCTCCTATCCCAGAATGTCCTTTCTCCCTTTGAAATGTGTCTTTGATGTTCTTCTAGTCTAGGAATGGTGTCCATTCCAGTTCTTGAATATGAAAGGGCTTATGACTCTTTTGACCAATACAAAGGCAAAAAATGATAATAAGTTCTAACACTAAACCTGAAGAGAACTTGAAGCTTCTACCTTCTGTCTTAGAACCCTGAAAATACTGTGTTATGAAGAAGCCCAGTCTAACCCACTGGAGAAGGAGAACTGAGGTGCCTAGCCCATCAACTGCAAGATAATCTGGGTGAGGCCACCTTGGACCCTCCAGCTCTAGTCAAGTTTTCAGATGACCCCAGCCACATGAATGATCTCAGGTGAGAACAAAAGGAAAACCACCCCTGCAAACTCATGAAGTCATTAGAAAAAATAAGTCATTTTTGTGTTAAGTAACCAAATATTGGAGTAGTTTTTTATGTAGCAATAGATAATTTAAGCAAAATCTCTCCATTAATTTGGGTCATTATTCATGTCCTTTGGTAAAGTGTTATAAATTTCTTTAAATAGCCTTTAGGCATATCTCTCTTAAATCCAAGATATTTATTTATTTTTGTTGCTCTTGAAGCTAAATACTTTTTTTCTGATTATGTTTTCTAATTGGATATATGGAGCGTAGAAAAAAAACTACTGATTAATAAACTTTGACACTGTTTAAACTGTTTAGGTATTATCCTGAACACTTTTGCTAGTTCTAAATGTGCTTATTTTATTCATTGGATTTTCTAGATAGAAAGTAGCAACATTTTTGGCTCTTCATTTCCAATATTTACTATTCTTATCTCTTTCTCTGGTCATATATGCATTGGCTAAGATAGCAAGTTGATAGTGGAAACTCTTCATTCTTTACTTTAGTAGAATTAGATGTAATTTTTTCACCAGTGATTATGAGACTGTCTGGTTTCTTTGTAACTAAGAATTACCAGATTGAGGAAATTTCTATATATTCTTAGATCCCTATTGTGCTTTTAAATGTTTTATTTTTAATTTAAATTTTTAAACATACCAAAAGTACATAAAGTAACAAAACATTCATGTACCCACCACCCATATTTAACAAAGTTAACCTTTTGCCATATTTTCTTTAATCCTTTTTTTCTTAAGAAATAAAGCATTATAGATACAGTTATAGCTCCATTAGCCACTACCTTGTAGTGAGAAAGCATCCCTGCTACGAATGAATTATACTTTTACTACATATATGTGTACTAAGAATGATAAACAGTATTGTTTAATGTGCCTTTTTTATGTTTACATATATGGTATCATGCTTTCTCTACTTAGTCACTACTTTTTGGTCACTTAATATTATGGCATCAAGATTTATCTATGAAGATAAAAAAGTCTTCATTCATTTTAAATAGTTTAATAATCCCATTAAATTGATTTACAACAGTTACCCAATTCCCCAAAAATAGATATTTAGGTTGTTTTCAGTATTTTGCCATTCACATTACAAATAATACTGCCATGAACATCCTTGCTTATACATTCTCCTGAACGAAGGCAGGGAAACTTCTCTCTCATACAGAGAACTCACTGGGTCAGAGCTTATGCACATGTTCAATTGACCAGGCAATATCAAAACACTCTCCAAAAATGATTAGACTATAGTAGTTTATATTCAGGTCAGCAACGATAAAATCGGTTTTTCCTTGGATTTTCTACCATATAATGCAGCAATCCCACTTCTGAGTATATATCTGAATGAAATGAAATCAGTATCTCAAAGGGATACCTGCACTCCCTTGTTTTCTTTGCAGCATTATTCACAATAGCCAAGACACAGAAACAATCGAAATGTCCATTGACAATGAATGGATAAAGAAAATATGATACACACATTCATATATAAACACACACATACATATATACAAACAGACAAACAATGGAATATTATTCAACCATGAAAAAGAAGGAAATTCTGTCATTTGTGACACAGATGGACCTTGATGGCATTATGCTAAGTAAAATAGGTCACACAGAGAAATATAAATATTTCATGAGCCCACTGATACATGGATTCTAAAAAAGCTGAACTCGGAAACACAGAGCTGAATGCAAGGAAATAGTGACTTTGAATGACACATTAGACCAGATGGACCTAACAGATATATACAGGACATTCCACCCTAAATCAGCAGAATACACATTCTTTGAAAGTATATTTGCAACATTCTCCAGGACAGATCACATGTTAGGCCACAAAACAAGTCTCAATAAATTTAAGAAAGACTGAAATCATATCAAGCTTTTTCCAATGACAACGGTTTGAATGTAGAAATCAATTGCAAGAAAAAGTCTAGAAAGGACACAAATACATGGAGGCTAAACAATATGCTACTAAGCAATGAATGGGTCAGCCAAGAAATCAAAAAGGAAATTAAAAAAATACATGGAGACAAATGAAAATGAAAACACAATGATCCAAAACCTTTAGGATGCAGCAAAAGCGGTCTTAGGAGAGAAGTATATAGCAATACAGGCCTACCCAAGAAGCAAGAAATATTTCAAATAAACAACATAACCTTATACCTAAAGGAGCTAGGGGGGAAAAAAAGAACAAATAAAACCCAAAAGTAGTAGATGGAAGGAAATAATAAAGATTAGAGCAGAAAGAAATGAAACAAACGAAGAAGACCACGAAGACAAGAAGAAGAAGAAGGAGGAGAAGGAGAAAAGATCAGTGAAACCAAGATCTGGTTCTTTGAAAAGATAAACAAAATGGATAAAATTTTAGCCAGAGTCATCAAGAAAAAGATAGGACTCGAATAAATAAAATGAAAAACTAAAAACAAAGGAGGAGAAACAACAACCAATTACCAGAGAAATACAAAGGATTTTAAGAGAATATTATGAAAAATTATATACCAACAAATTGAACACCCTAGAAGAAATGGATAAATTCCTAGAAACACATAATCTTCCAAAACTGAATCTGGAAGAAAACTTGAATAGACCAATTAATAGTAACAAAATTGAATCAGTAATAATAATCAAAAAAAACCTTCCAATAAACAGAAGTCCAGTACTGCATAGCTTCACGAGCGAACTGTACCACAAACACTTAAAGAAGACCTAATACTTAGTCTTCTCAAACTATTCAAAAAATAGAAGAGGAAGGAAAGCTTCCAAATTTATTCCACGAGGCCAGCATTACCTTGATATCAAAACCGAAGACAGTACAAATAACCAACCTACAAGTCAATGTCTCTAATGAACAAAAATGCAAAAATCCTCAACATAATATAAGCAAACGGAATTCAACAATACATTCAAAAAAATCATTTACCACAATCAACTAGGATTTATTCCAGGGATATAAAAGTGGTTCAATATTCACAAATTAATCAGTGTGATACAATCACATTAACAAGATAAAGTATAAAAACCATATGATCATCTCAATAGATGTAAAAAAAAAAAAAAAAAGCATTTGACAAAATACAACATCCATTCATGATAAAAACTCTCAACAAAGTGGGTTTAAAGGGAACACACTTCAACATAGTAAATGCCATATATGAAATACCCATAGCTAGCATTGTACTCGATGGTGAAAAACTGAGGACTTTTCCTCTAAGATCAGAAACAAGACAAGGATGTCCACTCTTACCACTTTTATTCAACATAGTACTGAAGTCCTAGCTGCAGCAATGAGACAAGAAATAAAAAGCTGAACTCCTAGAAACACAGAGTATAAAGGTGTTTGCCAAGGGCAAGGGGGTGGGGGGAAATGGGGAGATGTTGATCAAAGGGTACAAACCTCCAGTTATAAGATCAATAAATTCTGGGGATCTAACGTATAGCACAGTAATTACAGTTAATAATAACGTACACTTGAAAGTTGCTAGAGAGTGAATAGCAAATGTTCTTACCACAGACACACACAAAAAAATGGTAATTATAGGATGTGATGAAGGCATTAACTAACCCCGTTATGGTAATTATTTCATAATGTATACAGGTAAAAATCATCACACTGTACCTCTTAAACTTACACAATGTTATAGGTCAATTATATCTCTACAAAGCTGGGGATTAAAAGAAATGCTGGGTAATCTTTTGCAGTTGGATTGGGTGGCCTCCTGAGTGGCTGGATTGAAGGCAGTATCTCTATTTTGACTGAATTACTATTTTCTTCATACATTTATTTGAAGTCCTTTGCATATGAAGGAGCCACAGCTCACAGGAGAACATTGGCCTGCGCACTAGTCTTTCTGAGGACTGACTTCTCCCTCTATTTCACTGTTTCCTCACCTTTTTCTTTTATTTTGTACCACCTCCCTTCAGCACCCTTTAATTTTTTTCCTAATTACTTCTCCCCATGAAATTTTAATACCACAGATACACTGTGTATCTATTTTAGTACCGTTGCCCTTGAGAGGGCCACAAACCATTGTGATTTCTAAGTTTTTTGGTCTCAAGAGCGGAATTTCATCTCTGTTGAGAATGTTTCTATCTGAAGATTCTTTGAAACACTTTCAGATTTCTCAATTTCCTCTTTTGGGGAATTCAACTTGACTTTCTTATGTGATCAACAAGGCTTGTGACCCTAGACCAATGGAAGCTGGCCCTAGGGCCAGTGAGTTCTGAAATTATTTCACTAAGTGCACACTCATTCAATGAGGTGCCTTATGGGGAGGGGAGAGGAAAAAATGATGCAAACCCAAAGGGCTAGTAAGTCAAGAAGGTGATGCAAATGAGGGAAGCTGGCCCTGGAGTAACTGTGTCCACCTGGAAGCTCACATTCTGCCCAATACCGGCAGCTGGAACTCAACTGAAGCCAAAACTACTGTGAAGGAATGAAAGTTTATTTTATTCAACCCCTCATTTTTTAAAATATTTTATTTATTTATTTTAGACAGAGAGACAGCAAGGAGGGGCAGGGAGAGAGAGAAAGAATCTGAAGCAGACTCAGCATTGAGTGCAGAGCTTGACACAGGGCTTGATATCATGGCCCTGAGATCACAACCTGAGCTGAAACCAAGAGTTGGATGCTTAACCAATGGGCCATCCAGGCGCCCCCAAACCCCTCAATTTTTAAGAGAAGCCAGAAATTCAGATATTTGTGTAAAATCTCTAAATTTTTAAAGATTGCTCAGATTGTAAAAATATATTTCACAGCCCCAAAAATTCATCTTTCAGAAGTATGCAGCTTATTAACTACAAATTTGCAAACGTTCACTATGTGAGTCCTCATAAGCCTCCCATCTCCTCTAAAATTTGACGTTTTTAAAATTTTGAATTAATATAAAACTCCAAGAAGACTCAGTCTTAAACATTAACACAAAAAAACTAAGAACAGCAATGGGGGGGGGGGGGCGGTTAATTTTCTATCACCTGCCTATGCAATGGAGGAAATCCAAACTTTCTTTTCAAAGATAATTTATATTCCTTTTACGTGAAGTCAAAATGTGAAAGCAATTATCATAAGTTACAGAGTAAGTTTGGAAAGCACAAAGGTTTTTTTCTCCTTACTTCAAAATTAAAATAATACTTGGGTTACTAAACTTTTGGATATTCGTGTATACCATTACAGCACAGAGATTAAAAAGCCTTTCCTTCAAAGACAATTTTATATATTTCTTTAATTTAGTAAATTCTCTGAGGTATGTGAGTACATACTTCTGTAATTTCTTGATTGTCTTTATGTTTTTGCTTCCTTGATAGTTTTAGTATGCCCGTCTCATCCAGAAAAAAACAAAAGTTGTTAAGATCATATGTGGATATTCTGATAGGTCACACTGATCGAATTACCTGAATTATGGCCATATTTACACCTCATGTTTTGCTGTGTAGATGGTTTCTGTGGGGCCTAGCAAGTCTTGTTACATTTTAGAAATTAAAATATAAGATTTGGATATCTGATTCTGTTAATAACTATCTATCTATCTTCAGACAAATTATTTCTCTCTTCTTCAGTTTCCTCCTTTCACATGTAAAGGGAAATTAACTCAGTGATCTCTAAGGCCCTTTCTGGCCCTAAAATATTTTGTTCTAGAAAACAATTTAAAAGGATTGAAGCCTTTGGTTTTAAATTTCTTACATCCCTTTATTTAAAGCTTTATTGAGATATAATTCACACATCATAATAGTGACACATCTAAGGTGTACTGTTCAGTGGCTTTTTACTGAATTCAGAGTTGTACACCCATCACCACCATCTAATTTCAGAATAACTTCAACACACTAAAAAAAAAGTAAGAACAAAACCCTTACACAGTAGTCGTCCTTCCCCCCAGGTCCCCCGCCCAACTCCCCAGACCTACCACCCACCACCGAGCTACAGGCAACCACTAAATCTATATTCTGTCTCCACAGATTTGCTTATTCTGGACATTTCTTACAAATGGAACCATAACGAGTGGTATTTATGACTTCTTGCCCTTAAGATAAAGTTTTTAAGAATATCCATGCCTTAGCACATATCAATATTTTATTTCTTTTTATGGTTGAAAAATATACCATTATATGGATTACTGTATTTTATTTATCCATTTTTTAGTTATTGGACATTTGGATTGTTTCTGAATTTTGCTGCAAACATCCATGTATAATTTTTCATGTGGACGTATGTTTTCATTTCTCTTGGGTATATACCTCAAAGTGGAATTGCTGGGTCAAATTGAAACTCTTGGTTTGGCATTTTGAAAAACTGCCAAACTGTTTGCCAAAGTAGCTGCAACATTTGATATTCTCACCAGCAATGTATTAGAGTTCCAATTTCTCCACACCTTTGTCAGCATTTGTTTCTGGCCATTTTTTAAATTATTATTATAGCCACTCTAGTGGGTTATGAAGTGCTATCTCATTGTGAGTTTGATTTTGATTTCCCTGTTGACTGATAATGTTGAGCATCTTTTCATGTGCTCATTGGCCATTTCTGGATCTTCTTTGGAGAAATATCTACTCAAACCTTGCCCATTTTTTAATTGGCTGATTTATCTTTTCATTGTTAAGTTGTAAGAATTTTTTATTTTGATTACAAATTCCTTGCCAAATATACCATTTACAATTATTTCCTCCAATTCTTTGTGTTACCTTTTCACTTTCATGATAATGTACTTTGACACACAGATATTTTTAATTCTACTAAAGTCCAAGCCATCAATTTTTTGTTGTTGTTGCTAAAGCTTTTGGTGTCATAGCTAAAGAAACCACTGCCTCCTCCAAAGTAATGAGGATTTACTTGTACTATAGGAGTTTGTAATTTTAGCTCATACAGTCATGTCTAGGATTTATTTTAATATTTTTTATGGTGTGGGGTAGGGATCCAAATTCCTTCTTTTACACATGAATATCCAGTTTTCCTAGTACTATTTATTGAAAAGGCTATTTTTCTCCCCATGGAATTTGTCTTGGCACCCTTGTCAAAACCCAATTGACCATTAAGTATGGAGGTTTATTTCTACACTCTCAGTTTTAGTCATTTGATGTCCATGTATAGCCCTCTATGTACCACACAGTCTGGATCACTATAGCTTTGTCGTAGGCTTTGAAATTGGGTGTGTGAGTCTTCTAACTTCAGTCTTCATTTCCAAAATGGTTTTGGCTGTTTTTCATATAAATATACCTTGTATTTCCATATGAATTTTAGCATCAGTTTATAAATTTCTGCAAAAAGTCAGCTGAGACTTTGATAGGGATTGCATGGAGTCTGTAAATCAATTTGGGGAGTATTACCATACTAACAATGCTATGTCTTCTGATCCATGAAAGTGAGAACTCTTTCTATTTATTTAGATCTTTTTAAAATTCCTTTCAACAATGTTTTATAATTTTTTGGTATACAACTCTTATACTTCATTTGTTGTATTTATTCCCAGGTTTTATATTCTTTTGGTTACTCTCATAAGTGGGATTACTTTCTTAATTACAGTTTTAGATTGTTTATTGCATTGTATCTGTTCCAAGTTTCAAGAGAAACAACTAGGTCATATTTCATTCATTCCAACTTTTTTGTGTTTTCCTTTAAATGATGTACTCCTTTTTATTTTACTTCTAAGTAATATATTTCTATTTCACAGTTTTATTTTTAAATTTCATTTTTATTAAGTCATGACAAGACTCATAAGAGCTGTATACAGTATGCCTGAATTAAAGGTAAGCTGGACACTGAGCCTAGTCAATTAAATCACTTAGAATAAATTGCAGTAGACTTCCATCATCCTTTACTAGCACCCACTGAACACTTACTGAATGCACAACACTAACATTGTCTCAGTAGCCTACATTTGCTGAAAATGCATTCATTGCCTTCTAACAAGCAAACTGCATTTAACTCCCATGACTTCAGAAAAACAGTTGTTAAGAGACCAAAGCATAAATAAATATCCTTATCATTTCAAGCTTGTTGTTTTGATTAAATATTTGCATTTTTTTCCATTAAAGGAAGCATTTCCTTTGACTGCCGAAAGGATAAAAAAAAAGGTACTATGAAGCTGAATTTCAGTTTTACTATTCAAACCTTTCCAAAGCTGCCACTGTACGTTGCCTTTTAAATTTATGCTAATGTTGTTGAAGGTATAAAGTGTAATTATATGGAATATAAGAGGAATAAAATATATTCTGACTACTAGGGCTTTTCCTGACAAATACAACATGTATTCAAATAGAGTCGCATTAGCTCAGTAGCTCTTGAAAACTTTGAGGATCAGAGGATGTTAAATACCCAATACCCTGGAAAAATACAAACATTTACAATATGTGCATTTTTGTGCACAATATTAAGGATTCATGGTTATTCTGCAGCCCAGCCATGGATAGATGGACCTCAAAGTAAGAACTTCCCATTAAGTAATAGTTGAAAAAGATATATAACTGGCACAGATCAGTTCTCTGGACTATACAAACAAGATAAACAACTCTATGAACCAGAAACTGAGCTCAGAGAAGGAAGAGGGTACTGAAGTCCTGGGTTTACTGAGTTCCGGCCCTTAGAGGCACATAAAAATGGGAAAGATTTTTTTTTTTTTTTAAAGATTTTGTTTATCTATTTGTCAGAGAGAGAGAGAGCAAGAGAGAACACAAGCAGGGGAATGACAGAGGCAGAGGGAGAAGCAGGCTTCCCGCCGAGCAGGGAGCTCGATGCGGGGCTCGATCCCAGGACTCTGAGCTTAACCAACTGAGCCACCCAGGTGCCCCAGTGGGAAATATTTTGATACCTAATATGTATTAGGTATCAAAATCTATAAATGTTTGAAGACAAAGGCAGCAAGCTCTCTTTACGAAAATAGAGTCAGGAAAAAGGATCCCTCAATCCTGAAACGTTGGTAAAAACTATTTGCTGCCTGAGGCTACGGTTTATACAGGATGCTGATCTGCATAAGAGAAGGAAAGTCCCAAAGATGGGACTTGAATCAAGTCATTTGCTAACTCGGCTTCATCTGAGATGTACCCAATTTTATATTACAGGATAGATAGACCAAGTCACTCATATAAGACCTGGTTATGGCCTGGGTGTCTGGTAAGCCTGTAGGAAGTATCCACAAACCCTCTAGATGGAGAGGAGTGTGCAGAAAGGAGGAGGGAAATTCTTCATTCGAGATAAAATGGAAAACTTAAAGCCCATGAACACGAATACTAAGAAGAGAGCCAAAATAAAAAAAATAAAATAAAATAAAGGTAATTATTGACAAAGAAAAACAATGAAAAAAAACTAAGACTGACATCAGAACAAGACATACAAATATGACAAACAGGTACATGAAAAGGTGCTGGACATCACTATCATCAAGGAAATACAAATCAAAACTACAATGAGGTATCACCTCACACCTGTTAGAACGGATATTATCAAAAAGACAAAAGACAACAAGTGCTGGCAAGGATGTGAAGGAAAAGGAACCCTTGTGCACCATTGGTGGGAATGTAAATTGGTGCAGCCATTATGGAAAATAGTACAGAGGTTCCTCAAAAACTTAAAAATAGAAAAACCATACAATCCATCAATCCCACTTCTGAGTATATATCTAAAGAAAACAAAATCACTATATTAAAGAGATCTCTGTATTCCCATGCTTATTTAAGTAGTATTCACAATAGCCAAGATATGGAAACAACCTAAGTTGTTTAAAACACACACACACACACGCACCCCATAAAATTATCCAGCCTTAAAAATTAAGAAACCCCTGCCATCTGCAACAAGATGAACATGAAATAAGCCAACTCAGAAAGATAAATACTGCATTATCTCACTTGTCTGTGGAATCTAAAAAAAGTCAAATTCATAAAAACAGAGAGTAGAATGGTGATATCCAGGGTCTGCAGAGTGGGGAAGTGGGGACACATTGGTCAAAGGGTACAAACATTCAGTTATGTTGCATGGATAAATTCTGAAGATCTAATGCATAGCATGGTGACTATAAGTTAATAATACTGTATTGTGAAGTTTGTTAAGAGAGTCGTTCTTAATTGTTATCTGCACAGACACACACACACAATCGTAACTATTTGAGGTGGTGTATATGTTAATTAGCTTGACTGTGATATTAATTTCACCATATATATGTATATATCACACTGTACACCTTAAATATATACCATTTTTTTTGTCAAGTATATCTCAATAAGGCTGGAAAAAAGAATGAGTAAAGACCAAACATAAAATTGGAAAAGCATTCATAAAAAGAATGAGAATTTGTAATATAAGAATACACATATAAGAAACACAAAGAAAACCTATTATAAATCTAAACAAGAAAAATCATGGTCTGAAATAAAATGCCATAACCAAGATAAAGTTTAGACAAGACAATGAAGAGAAAATTAATGAATTAAAAAATTGTACTGACGAATTCACCTGGAATGAAGCACAGAGAAATAATTGAAGGTAAGAAATAACAATGGAAAGTGCTAAAATGCATCTAAGAAATTCCAAAAAGGGGAACAGAGAGAGAATAACATAGAAGAAATAGCCTAAGAAATAATGGCTAAAACATTTTCAACACTGAAGAACATGTGTTATGATTGAAAGTATACTATAAATACAAATAAATATATATCAACATGTATAATATTAAAGCTATAGAACATCCAGCAAAGAGAAAATCCTAAGAGTTCCTAGAGATGTTTTTAAAATGACATACACCTGAAAGCCAGGGGAGGTGAGTAGGGAGACAGGTGAAATAGATAAAGGGGATTAAGAGGTACAAACTTGCAATTATACAATAAATAAGCTACTTGGGGTCCCTGGGTGGCTCAGTCACTTAAGCATCCGACTCTTGATTTTGGCTCAAGTCATGATCTCAGGGTCATGATCTCGGGCCCTGCATCAGGCTCCATGCTCAGTGGGGAGTCTGCTTAAGATCCTCTCTCTCCCTATCCCTCCCCACCCCGCCCTATCATTCATAAATACATACATACATACATACATACATAAATACATACATACATACATAAATACATACATACATACATAAATAAATAAGCAAGCCCCAGAAACGAAAAGTACAGCTTAGAGAATATAATCAATAAGACTGTAATAACGTTGTTTGGTGACAGATGGTGAGCACTGAGTGATGTATAAAATTGTTGAATCACATTGCACACCTGAAATGAATATACTAATTATATTTTAATTAAAAACAGTCTTTTATTTAAATAATAAAATAATAAAAATAGAAATACAACACAATTCAGTGACTCCACTGCTGGGTATTTACCCAAAGAATAAAGATATGCACCCCTATGTTTACAGCAGTATTATTTACAGTAACCAAGGTATGGAAGCAACCCAAGGGTCCACTGACGGTGAACAGGTACAGAAGATGTGGTATAGATACACAATGGATTATTAGCCATAAAAAAGAATGAGATCTTGCCACTTGTGGTAACATTAACGGACCTAGAGGGTATTAGGCTAAGTGAAATAAGCCAGACAGAGAAAGACAAATAACCATATGATTTCACTTATATGTGAAATCTACAAAACAAATGAACAAACAAAAAAGCAAAAATAGATCCATAAATACAGAGGACAAACTTATGGACGGAGGAATGGGTAAAATGGGTGAAGTCAAGTGAAAGGTACAGGCTCCCGGTAACAGAATGAGTATCAGGGACCAAAAGGCACAGCATAGGGAATAGAGTCAATGGTACTAGAAGAGTGTTGTATGGTGACAGATGGTGGCTACACTTGTGAGAACAGCATAATGTATAACTTGTCAAATCACTGTATTGTACACCTAAAACTGGTGCGACACTGTGTGTCAACTATACTTCAATTAAAAAAAAAAAAAAAGCCTATTAGTTAGCTAGACTGCCAGCAGATTTCCAGTCACCAAAAATGCCCGAGCACAAGAGAATAATGTCTTCAAAGTGTTCACAGCGAGCAACTGTGGACCCAGAATGCCAAAGTGAGCTAAAATATAACCCAACAATGAGAACAATCTAGAAACTCTTCAGACTTACTAAAACAAAAATGTTTACCTTTCCCAGACACTCACTAAAAAACTGCTGAAAAAAACCCTAACATAAAGTTCACAATTTTTTCTTGTAGTCTTCTTTACTTTGCTATGACTTTTAATTAAAAAGCGGTGATAATCTAGTAAACTTAACAATCAAGTTGCTGTTTCAAAAGGAGAAGAGGATTTAACTGAAATAGGGAATTATGTAAATGAGAACAAATGATGAGAGCAACATCCACAGGAAAAACATAGTCTAATTTAGTAATACATAGTCATTCAAAGCTGGTTATAACAAAAAAATGAAAATGCAATGTGTGCTAATTACATCATGGTCCTTCAAATTCTTGATATCCTCATGCATCCTTGAGAGAAATCCTTGCCAAAATTACTCAAAGAAACATTCCTGGCTGTGTGCTTAATATGTGCACTGGAGGTAAAGAAAGCATCACAAGAATCCCTCCCTTTAGTATCTGGCTTCCTATGCAGCAAGTAGCAGGTAGTTGATAATTTTCTGTTGGAATATTTGCAGAAAACAAGAAAAAGAGCAATAACTAAAGACTTGTGTCAACACTGTGATATAACTGATGCTGACGATTTAAGAAATAAAGGAGAGTATTTTAAAAACCTATTGGGTATCTTGCAAAATGTTTGGAAGGGCTGGAACTCGACTCAGGGTTCAGCTGCCAGAAACAATCCCTAAAACCACACTGCAGAGCTGACCTGATGAGGAAGCTATGCTGCCTCCAAAGCCCAGCTCCCCCTGCACCCCCACAGAGCTCAGTGCTCCTGCCATCATCCATTCAGTAAAATGGAAAGCTCTGCACAGGGATCGTCTGCACGCTTTACTCACTTCAAGGATGAATTCTGTCACCTAGGACATCTGGTTGGTGGAGCTAAAGTCCTATGCCCACATCCCAGCTGCAAGAGAGGCTAGAAATTTGAGTTCTGGCTTCAATGTTGGGGAGGAGGTAGTCACAATACAGGAATGTCCCCAAACAGAAAAGCTGTTCATCAGATGACAAGCAGCCACAGACATGACAAATGTCTATGGCAATATACTTACAAAAATGGGAATATGCTATATAATACTTCACCTACAGCTATGGAGTGTCATTTCATGCCATTAACTATTCTTCCACAGTGTCACTTTTGAGGACTGCACAGCATCTCATTCACCAGATATACCATAATGTGTTAAATGTAGCCATCCCTCATTATCAGGCATGTAGGTGGTTTCCAAATCTTCATTAAGGTCACTGAACTTTGTGAAGACCCATGACCAGGTAACATTAGGACCACATAGATACTCTTAACTGTCCTCCACCACTTCCCTTTCACCCGCAGAACCCCGTCTTACCACCCACCCATACGGTCTCTGAGTAACAAGCTTTGGAACATGCCGCCATGTTTGGAGCTCAGCTCTAGTTCTGGGTTCCCCTTCCTTGGCTTCCCTGCCGCAACTGCGGGTGAAGCCAACCTTCACAGGATGTCCTGGACATCTTGTACACTGTGATTTTCATCCTATCACCATTTCTACAGTCTATTTGGATAGCTATAGGTTACATTCTTATCATCTCCTCAAAATGCTTAACCTCTGAAAACTATAACTAGCAGATATCCCTTTTAAGACACAACCTCAAAGCCATCTACTTCTGGGTATAGAATTGGCATAATGGGGTTCTGCAGCTATTTGGATCTGATGTAATAATATTGTCTTGAGTCTCAACTTTATTTATAAAATGGAAATCACACCACCGCTATACCATGGGTAAGATCACAACACTATTTACATCATAGGGTTGCTGTAAGGATTTAGTAACTCAAAGGAAGTACTTAACAAAGCACCTAATACATCAGCTATTAAAATTAGCCCTATAAAATTGCCTTCTGGGGTGCCTGGGTGGCTCAGTTGGTTAAGCATCTGCCTTCGGCTCAGGTCATGATCCCAGGGTCCTGGGATCGAGCCCCACACTGGGCTCCCTGCTCTGTGGGGAGCCTGCTTCTCCCTCTCCCTCTGCCTGCCACTCCTCCTGCTTGTGCTCTCTCTGTCAGATAGAGAGATAGATGATAGATAGATAGATAGATAGATAGATAGATAGATAGATAGATAGATAGATAGATAAAATCTTAAAAAAAATTGCCTTTTGTGTAAGCCCCTGGAAGCTTCACATCCCATATTATATTCCAATCCAGTATTATCACTGCTAACTTCCAGAAACGAACTTTTCATCAACACCAAAACCTCTAGTCTTTCAATGATCATTGTGCTCCCAGGTCATCGGCCCTCTCCTCTCTTCATTTCTCCTGCATCCATCCCAGACCCCAGAATCTACCCCATATAATCCTTCACAAAAACCTATTTTTTATCTCCCCAAAGATGTTTTTTTTTTCCTTTTCACATGCACTGCTTGTTCTGCTAGTATTTCATCCAGTTTTTCACTGAAGGAAAGACTCCTGAATAATTCGTAGGTGCTGACATGTCTATCTTTCCCATGACTGTCCTCAAAGACAGACCACACCTGGCTCATCTAGTCACCCCATCCCAGGGCTGAATGTCTGAGACAAGCTCAATTTGTTTAAAATGAAATCAAACTCTGGAGCAATGAGTGTCTTTGCAAATAACTTCTGTCACTTCACGCCTACTTGGAAATAGCTGGCGATTTGTATCTTAACAGCTTTGAATTGTATCTAAAATTAAACATTACCATGTCGGGAAACTGTAACTCAACCCAGAGAAAAGCTGGGATTCTGTTCCTCTTTTATCCTACCTTTGGTTACCCCAGGTTACTTATCTGGAAAAAAATAAATCCTTTTCTCATGATCTCATGAAATATTCCCTCAGAATATCCCCTTATTTAAAATATATGAAAATAAATATACATGTACATATACATACATATACATATGCTGGTCTTTTTAAAAGATAATGTATGAAAATATTCTCAAGGTAAAAAGTTAACATTATGTAGAAACCTATGTGGAAAACAGTAAAAGTTTCCTTTTCACACATTCCCAATTACATCCTCCCAACAGAAATAAAAAAACAACTATTAAAATTTATCTTTCTAGAACTTTTTAAGCATTTACATACATATAGGTACATATTAAATTATACATGGTTTTGAAAGAAAGATACCTTATTCCACATATTTTTGACAACTTGTGTTTTTTTTGGGGGGGGGTTACTTAATAATATATCAATGAGGTCTTTCCATGTGAGGGTACAAATAGCTCTTATTTAGTCTTTTAATGGCTGGATGGCTCCATAGGGTGAATAGAGTGTTACTTGTTTGACTCTTGCCCTATTGATGGCATATAGACTGCAAATAACTTATCACTATTGCAAATGATGCCCCACTGTGCATTCTTAAGCACACTTCTTCACACTCACAGATAAACGGGGTTCTAGGATAAATATCTAAGGCCCCCTTTTTTTTAGAATCCATCCAAATTTCTATAAATCTAAATCCCTCTTTCCTATTGTGCTCCAATGATTGCTTATTGTTTTGATTCAGAAAGGCAGAGAATGATGCCCTCAAGTTCCAATAAATGTAACTATCAGCCTTCAGAATCAAATTCACATCTAGCTTTAAGTGTCCTCTGCCTACAGAATAATTCACTTTCAAGTCATCCCATGTCATTAACCCAGAATTCCCATGCCCCCATTTTTCAGTGCTCTGTGAATGACGACTTCACCGTAAGGGTAATTCTCAATAGTTCTGAAAGTCTGATTACGGACTCAAAGGAAGGCAGAGCTGCCTTGGATATCTGGGTAATGAGGGCTCATGCAGTCTTGATTGGGTCTCAGGAAGGTCACACCCAAAAGGAAATAGGGAGACATGCAACCAAGTATTGAATACAGCTGGTGTAGAGAATTGGAGGCTAAAATCAATTTTTTCTTCATCTGACTTCTTTCATTATCCATTACACAATATAAAACTTATTGCTTAAGCTACTCTTGGCAAAACTCGCTGCCTGTTCCTGTTTGAAGTCAATGTGGCAGGAGATGCAGAAAGAGCTGAGTTGGGTTGCTTAATTTGCAAGGTGGTTCCCAGGATGGGACTTCTTTATCAAGGAAACTGACCAACATGCTTAGGTCTCTACCTCCTTCTGCCTGTGGTCAGCACAGATTCAATAAACTGGAGGCCAAGGCAGAAAGTGAAGGTGGTGATGGAACCCGCAAGGCTGGTATGGTCTCTGAAAATAATACATTTTCACTTTAACTGCTGGGCATCATGGTGTAGTGTATGATGGGTTGCATGGCTACCTCCAGAACAGTCTCTCCATCCAGTTAGCTCCAGTGGTCACCACACTAAGCACTACAGCTAGATGCTAGTTCTAGGGATCTACATCCTATAATGCTTCCATTAGCACTCACTAAGTGTACATCTACCGCACCTAAGAAACAAAATGGAAACATTTTGAAGTCATAGGGGAAAAGTTTGTATCCTTACAAGGCATAGGAAGGGGAGGAGGTCAGAATTCAGTGGTCCACATACTTACCTTTGAAAAAAAAATTATAATGGCTTAAGAATAACCCAATGATATTGAGGAAAATAGCATAAAAACCTCTTCATTAAGCAAAAGTACTTTTGATTATAGTAGAAAAGATGAATGCCACTAGGTTAAATACCCTGGAACTATTTTATTTGGTAAGAGTTTGAAAAGGTTTCTAAGTTTACTTAAACTTGGAAATCTGAGGATATATAAAATACCATTGCTTTTTCGTCTGAGATGGCAGAAACAGAAGCTGGGAAGCTCAAATGCACATGCTCATCTGCACATATGCACATCCCTACACAGGCACGTGTGCTCTTGCTCTCACACACACATACACACGCACGGAGCACAGCCTCCCACACCCATCTGGCTCAGTTCAGACCTTCTGATATAGTCAAATACACTGAAAACCAATGGTAAAAAGGTACCCCACTGAGCAGACTCTAGGTAAAAAGAGATTTGCAGAAAGGATAAGTAGAGAGAAACCATCAGGGGACTCACGATTGCCCAAGAGATTATGTATTTCTAAAACAGTTGTAAAGTCCTAAAAGGAATATTAAGATGAGTACAATTTATCAGATTTTCCACAATGCCTACCTCTGTAGAACTTCCCTAGAGCATTTTCAACTCTGTATGATAAACCTGCTATCCCACTCAGTTATGCTTCATTTACCAAATACAGCTTGAACTGTAGCACATTTTTAAAGATTTTATTTATTTGTCAGAGAGAGAGAGAGTGAACAAGCAGAAGGAGATGCAGGCAGAGGGAGAAGCAGGCTCCCCATGGAGCAGGGAGCCCGATGTGGGACTTGATCCCAAGACCCTGGAACCATGACCTGAGACAACTGCAGATGCTTAACCGACTGAGCCACCCAGGCATCCTGAGTAGCATTTTTTTAATCTATAAGATTTCAAGTGATATCATAGATAATGTGCTTTGACATAATGGCATTGTTGCCGTCCTGAATGCAGCACATCCAATGGGGCTTTGAAAGGGGAAAGAGTAGTGCCAGATGATTGAGGGATCCACCCCCAGCCCTGTGTCTAGAATGTACCTGCCCACAGAACCAGGAAACTACAATGACAACATTAAAACACCTCAGTGGAAAGCCATTTCAGTCAGATTAAACACTCTGAGAGGCACAGAGTCCTCTCATTTATTCTAAATTCTTTATCCAGGAATTGTGCTAGCTTCCAATACAGGAGTCTAGGGCGAAAGGCAATTCTTTAATGCTTCGAAAGATGTAAGAAGGGGGTAAGGAAGGAGACAAAGAGGGGTGGGAAAATAGAGGAAGAAAAACCATTTGTAGAAGGGCAAGAACCTTTTCTTATAAGTACAACCATCAGCCTTGAGTTTTTTGAACACTGTTTCTATATACTCACATTGTACAAGCTATGATGAAGGCATGAGGGAAGTATAAGTCAGAGTCCATGGTCTAGGAAGTTTTGCTGTTGCCAGGGAAACCAGATTCCTGTACATTAAAGTATTAGGGAAGAGTACATTGGTCTTCTGCTTATTCATTTATTTATTTCCAACATCCTTCCCCCTGACGTTTGCAATTACCTACAAAAATATACACAAAAACAAAATGATAAATTGGGGAAGTAAAGCCAAAGGGTAACTACAAACAGGAAAATAATAAAACCAGGGTTAAGATTAAATAAAGAAATATACAACACGCTGTCCAGGCTTGAGGTGATATATAAATTTGGCTTAAAGTTCTGAGAACCTTAAATATGGGCAATAAATTGCACACCATGCTCTGTACAGAGTCCTAAGACTCAGTTGTATAAGAAGAACAGGGCAACCCTTGCCAAACCTAGCTGCCCATTGATATCACCTGGGATGGTTTTCAAAAATTCGATAATCAACCCAAATTCCTAGAGCAGGCAGAAAGGGAAGGAACGCTGGGAATCTTCATTCTTAAAACTTCCCTAAAGTGATTAGGATGCTATGAGCTCGGAGACTTGAGGCCACAGCTGTAAGGATTTTAAAATGGGGGAGGGGGAATCCTCCAAAAATCAGACTGCAAGAATTATAAAGAATGTGATACTCAAGCTGAGCCTCTAATTTTGGATGGAGTTTAGATAGGAGGAGATGAGGATAGAGGGCATTCAAAGGGGAGGTAGGCACACGAGCCAAATCATAGAAGTAACTGAGGGACCCTAATGCCATGAACAAGACAGCACCATTCCTAGTCACTCTGAAGTGGATGTGGGGGGCCCTAGGACATATTTAATTCATTCCTGAATCCATCCAATTATAATCAAATCACAGAGGAATTAAGGAGGTCACATACAAAATAAATAAAGGATAAAACTGAAATAGAGAGGAGTGAAATGTATGTATTAGTCCTCTATTGCTGTGTAACAAATTACCACAAATTGAGTGGCTTAAAATAATACACATTTATTATGGCATAGCTTCCATGGGTAAGGAATCTAAGGACAGCTTAGCTGGGACCTCTGCTGTGGTCTCATAAGGCTGAAATCAAGGTGTCAGCAGGCCTGAGTGCTCATCTGAGACTTGGAGTCTTCTTCTGAGCTCATGTGGCTGTTGGCAGAACATCTTAAGTCTTACATCTGCAGAACTCATGGCAACTTGCTTTTTCAAGATCAGCAAGAGAATCTCTGAGACTTCAGTTCTCTGACCTTGAGGTTATCTTTAAAGGACTTGCCAGATTAGGTCAGGCCTACCCAAGAAAATCACCTTTTTTTATTATCTCAAAGGCAACGGTTTAGGACCTTAATTATATTTGCAAAAATCCCTCCA
The DNA here is from genome assembly GCF_011800145.1 of Mirounga leonina. Classification (NCBI taxonomy): domain Eukaryota; kingdom Metazoa; phylum Chordata; class Mammalia; order Carnivora; family Phocidae; genus Mirounga; species Mirounga leonina. Next base: position 93,935,855 of record NW_023270377.1, on the reverse strand, counting down.
CTTTGCCATATAATGTAACCTAATCACTGGAACGACATCCATCATATTCTCAGGCTCTGCCCACAGTCGAGAGGGAGGGAATTATATGCCAGGTTCATGCGTAACAGGGGGCCAGCATCTTGGGATCCGTCATAGAATTCTGTCTACAATGAAGTACAAAGATGAGAGAGGGAAAACTGCAAACATACAAGATACATGAGTCAACAGAGCACATGTAATTAAACATGTAATTTGGCTCTGAGCTTCCTGGCAGTTGAAGTAAAAAGGAGACATGATCAAATTTCCTAGTACTCTCTGATCAGTTTCTAGTACTGACTTGTATACAAGTCAGTCTTGTATAAGACATGATAAAAATATGTCTTTACATAGGAATCATGAAATGAGACCGCATTAAAATAAGGTAGAAAAAAATAAGACATAGCTGAAATCTGATCTCAAATAATTCTTTGTCACTACCTTGTCCCTACACCATAGGGGAATCAGCAATGATGGGAACAGAGTTCAGTGGGGTGCTTGGTCAATAGCAGGTACCATAGGCTAGTGACTGGGGTACCTGTAACAGAGATTAACCATGAAGAGGCACCATGAGCTGTTCCAGAAGTAAGAATACTGAAGTGCAAACAAACTCAAATTAGAAATCTGATAGATCAAACATGTGAAAAAGGCAGGAACAGAAGTTCAAGCACCATGTAGCATCGAATGGGTCCCACAGAAATATTGCCTTGTTCTTTTCACCCCAGTTAAGTTTTATCTGGCTGCCTCCCTGCAGAACAGCTTCTCCCCAGGGCATCCTACAGGCATCATGTGATCTCTGACAGGGCTGGTCAAAGCCTCTTCTTTGCTTTCTGGTGCTCATAATTTGTTCTAAGCATTCAGTAGAATGCACTGTGTCCACTGACATGGCACTCACACTCTAAAATATACCTGCAGTGGGGACACTTGGCTGGCTCAGTCAGAAGAGCACGTGACTCTCAATCTCAGGGTTGTGAGTTCGAGCCCCATGGTGGGTGTACAGATTACTAAAAAAAAGAGAAACTTTAAAATACACCTGCAGTGGCATGCAAACTTCTCTACTTTCTTCCGTCCGCTAATATATTATCTCTTTTTATGACCCCACTCAATCCCACCCTTTCCTGCTCCGACCCACGGAGCTGCCTCCCTTTCTGGAGGGCCTCCACCCTAACCCACAGCGTCAGCTTTGTCTGTGTAATCACTCCTGTTTACTTTTGTGTTGTCTCCCACAGTCTGACCATCTGGTGCACAGCAACAGCTGACCCCTTTTGTCTTTCAGTTTCCGTAGAGCTTATTAGTTTAGACTTACAAACCCTGTAAATGGAAGAGGCTTGGAATCCTCCCCCTCACGCTCTTCCTCAATGAAGACCATCCCGTTTCAGTCTGAGCACTTCTAGGGACAAGGAATTATTTCATAAGGTCCCAGACCCTTTCTGTGAATTTTCAAATGATCAACAGTGCTACCTAACATTAGGTTACAATTGCTTCTCTTTAACTTCTATCCTTAAGTAGTAGTGAAAGTAGTGTGTGTGTTTGTTCACCAAGGGACATGTCCTAGACTATTCATAGCAGCACCATTTATAATGGTCCTAAACTGGAAACTACCCAAATGCCCACAAACAGCAGAAAAGAAATATTAGGATAGAGTCACACAATATAATACTATACAGCAATGAGCCTGAAATGTGATATGTAATATGGATGAATCACACATACAATTTGAATGAAGGAATACCATACATAAGGTGTGATTCCATTCATATAAAGTTCAAAAACAGCCAAAATTAATCTATGCTACCGGAAGTCAGCATGCAAATTTTCTTAGAGGTGTAACTGAAAGGGAATTTGAGGAAGGCTTCTATGGTGCTACTGTTTCTTGTTCTGAGAGCTGGTAATACAGGCCTATTGAGTTTGAAACAATTTGTCAAGCTGTATACTTAGGTGCATTTACCTATATGTATATTATACTTAAAAAAAAAAAAGATTAAAAAATCCTCTTCCTCCTCCAAATGACCTGAATAAATAAAATTTCTGTAGCCATTTCTTATAGATACAGGTTTTAGAATGTTCAAGATCCTAGTCATCTACTTATAAAACCTCTGAATTTGGCAAAGTTCTGATCATTCCTTTGGAAGGTAATCATATGGATTGGTTTGTAGTGTTTTTTAAAAATGACCCATGTGCAATTACCTCCTTTCCTCCAATATGTTGTGAACCCCATAAAGATAGGTACTTTCCCTTTTGATTCTCTAGCAGCACATATATTCAGTGTCCATTGTATACTTAGAAAATACTCTTCTTCCCTCCTCTTCCTTAGCAATTTCAGATAAAAGAGATCAAATTTACATGGGACCTATTTGATTAAACAACCCATGTATTTTCTCCCCCCCCCTTTATTTGTTAAAGTCTTAATACTAATTCATCCAGTGAAGCTAAATTCTATTTTGCTCTTTTCCTTCAAGTTGATCTAAGGACTGACCTTTACCCTGATTTATGAGCCCTTTTCAGAGGTTTCCATATGGAGAGGTGGAGACTATTGGTAAGCTGACCCCTCCACAGCACTGATTCAGTATTCCTTACGTCCGTTCCTTTTGTTTTCATCACCCATAAATTGACCTAATGTCTGCACCCCTTCCACAGAATTTTCTTTTCTCAAGGAAGAAATACTAATTTGGACAATGAGACAATGAGAAAGAAGCATTCTTATTCACATGAGGTTAGTGGCATCATCCTTCCTGATGGGCTAAACAGAAGGTAAGATAAATAATAACACACAAACCACGTCTCTAATGGAAAGAAGGAATTCTGGGTTCTACACGATGGCATGAAAATAACCCTTCTGATGTTGATAAGGCTCCCGGCTGATAACTCATCTTTCCAGAACAAATATTGCCAGAGAGATCTACAGACATTCACATCATGAATGCTGTTTTTCTCTCTGCTCAAACACTCATTTGCACACTTGGCACCTGGTGTGCACAAGGTTTGCTGAATTTTCCTTTCCCACTTTGCTGTTTTTCCCAGAGAACATTCACGGGCATCAGTCACTTCCATGGACAAATGATAAGGAGAGAGGTCAGCTTATGAACAATATTCATATTCCCATCACCCAGCCACCCTTTGTAACCAATGGTTCAGTCTATGCAAGTATAGCCCACCCTGCCTCAGGTTTCCTAGAGATAGATAGATAGAGGAAAGAATGAAATTATGAATCTGGGAAGACTCTTACCAAGCCCGTTGAAGAACTCTCTCTAGAAAATTGAAGACACATGTCTGCTCTTTATAATAAGGATCACACAAAACAGAGAAGGAAAATCTAAGAAAGCCACTCATGCAGAAACTATTTAATCAAAGAGTAAAGACAATTATAACATCTGTTAATCTTCTGTGGAGGTTATAATTAAATGCTTTGGGGAAACACCCTTTCAAGGGTGATCCTTTAACATCTGTTGTGAGGACACGCAGCATTGTGCAGGGACGAAGCACTTCAGCACTTTGGGAGAAAGGAATTTCTGGGGATCACAAACACGCCAAGAGCCCCCAAGCACGCAGCCCCGACTTGCACCCACTGTCCTGGGGGAGGGGCTCTGCTCCTCAGTGCTTTGGATAATTGTCTGTATGGTGAGTCAGACCGCAGTCATTGTGTGTTAAGGAATAACGGGATCACAGGGCCAGAAATGGCCTTGAGACAATCTGATCTCCGCCTTCACTTTGCAGATGGGGCCACTTGATCCTACAGCTGGCTTGTGGTGGTTTACACGCAGGGTTGTTCAATTCTCCTTCCAAATTACACTCCACCCCACCAGGCTGCTGCCTCTTTGGTTTCTCTCTTTATTTGGGCTTGTACTTCTGATGTGTCCTTTTTTCAACAGGATCAGCATTCTGTGTCAAAAACTAATGCTGTAATGTATGGTGATTAACATAACATAATAAAATAAAATTTTTAAAAAGTATGATCCAAAAATAAATAAATAAAATTCAATGGTCATATTATTAAGCACAAAAAAAAAAAAAAAAACCAGGATCAGCATTATAAAGAGCCCTAGGGGTTTTGAAGTTATGGAGAAGTGGGAAAACTGAAATGACTCCCTTCTGTATCTCCCTGGCCACTGAGAAACACCGACCATCTTCACTTCCCCTTTACTCTCCCTTCTGGGGAATACGAGGGGGAGGAGAGAAAAATGAAGTTAAAGAAGAGGAACAGTGAAAGACAGGGGAAAATAGAAGGAGAGAGGGAGAAAGAGGGAAGATTGAGAGAAATAAGGATGGAGAAGTAACGTGGGTTAGAGAGATGGGAAAGAGGTGGGGGCAAGAAGAGCTAGGGAAGTTGGTCCCTAAGGATGCAAAAAAACGGGCATCCAAGAAAGTCCTCACCAAAAGGAGCTGGACACTCCTTGTACCCATCCCACTCCATAACCTGGTTCCACTATGCTTCACATAAGCAGTTCTACACATACAAAAGACCATAGGATTTGGCAGTTTTGCTAAACAAAATGCAGAGATGATAAACCTAGGGCATCACAAACAGATGCAACGTGTTGAGTGATGAAAAATATGTCCACATGTTGAGAACATAATAAATGCATTCATGGCCAGGAGGGGTTTGGGAGTGGGTAGTCTGGGGCTGGTGGTTGTCTGGGGCTGCAAATACTGGTGTGTGCCAAAATGCTGAGTATGTGGGGCTTTTGACATTTGGTGCTGGGATTAAACAAGTCCCTATGACCCGGATGCAGTGTTATCATCAACCCTCCCATCTCCCTCTAGCAATCAGCTACTTACAAGGGCCCGTGATGTCTTGTCTTCAATGATGAGGAGCCAATAATGGTGATCCTGGCCACCACATACTGTGAGTCTATTTTTGTGCTGGCACCCTACTTCTCATTTAATCCTTACAATGATACTAGAAGGACGTCATAGAATCAAAATATCCAGTCCAAAGCCTTACTGGGCAATCTAGAACAAATTGACCTCTTAGTACTTTGTTTTTCTCATCTAGAAAATGGGATTTATGCTAATATCTATCTCAGAGGGTTATCTTGAGTAAATGAGACAGCATTAATAGAAAGTACAGCAGGATCAGACACATTGTTAAGTACTTCATTAATATGAGGTGAATACATTATTGCTATTACTGCATTTTATGGACAAGGAAGCGGTGCTCATTGAAGTTAAATAACTCACCCCACGTCAATAGAGATCAAAACAGAAACTGAAACCCAGGTAGATCTAAGGGTAAATGCCACATAGGCATGAGCTGGGTCTATTGGTTTCTGTTACTCTCTTAAAGGACTCCAAAGGTCCTGATCTTCCTAGTATGTGATGCAGTCTTTCAGGAAAAAGGTTTCCTGAAAATCTCCAGACCAACCTGGGAAACACAGAAAGGCACAATATGCAGTCCAGGACATTCTCCTCTTTCTAATCGCTGTCCTCATCAATGAGAGAAGAGAGGGGTGCCTGGGTGGCTCAGTCAGTTAAGCGTCTGCCTTCGGCTCAGGTCATGATCTCAGGGTCCTGGGATCGAGCCCCACATCGGGCTCCCTGCTCTGCGGGAGGCCTGCTTCTCCCTCTCCCACTCCCCCTGCTTGTGTTCCCTCTCTTGCTGTGTCTCTCTCTGTCAAATAAATAAATAAAATCTTTAAAAAAAAAAAAAAATGAGAGAAGAGAAATCCTTGTCCCTTCTCTTCTTTATTCTCATACCTTTCGAGCTCCCATCTGATAAATGCCATGAATACCTACGTTTACATGTCAAGAAATAAACAGACTCTCACTCAAAGTTAGGTAAAAATAATAATATTAATAATAATGCCATGCCTTTATGCCTTGAGTCCACAGACATTTGAATGCCATGAGATTTGAATGTCATCAGTTGAGTTATAAAAAGGAATGTGTTCATAAGTATAAAAATGGAGAGGCCAAAGCACTAAATCAAAATCAGAAAACTTGTTGGGGCGCCTGGGTGGCTCAGTCGTTAAGCATCTGCCTTCGCCTCAGGTCATGATCCCGGGGTCCTGGGATCGAGCCCCACATTGGACTCCCTGCTCTGCGGGAAGCCTGCTTCTCCCTCTCCCACTCCCCCCGCTTGTGTTCCCTCTCTCGCTGGGTCTCTCTCTGTCAAATAAATAAAATCTTTAAAAAAAAAAATCAGAAAACTTGTTTATATCCACCCATTCACTAAATATTTGCTACGCACCTACCATTTGCCAGCCACTGTTCTGGGTGCTAAGGTTACAATATGAAAGAGGAGTGACAAGGCTTTGCCTTCTTGGAACCTGTAGCTTAGACGGGAAGATGTTCTTAATCAAACCGTTGACCATACTTCTAATTGCACTCGTGACAAGTGCTATGGAAACAAGTACCTGAGGCTATGAGAGTGGATAACAAGTAGGGAAAGACGTCCTGAGGGGGGCCATGCAGGTGGGGCAGGAGCTATCCCAATGTGGATGGTGGGGAGCAGGGAGCCTTCCCAAGAAGGAGAGATTTCGGTTGGTGGGAGGAGCTGGAAACAGCCAGTGAGTATACAGAGAAGAGCTCTGCCCTAATCCACTGAATGACTTCAGAAAACTCAACTCCTTTCCCTAGGGCTCTTCTGCTTCCCTCAGTGGAAAATAAGCGTGATAGGGAATGCACAGAGTACTCTTCTGCTCCCAGATTCTCTTGATTCTCCCTCCCTGGGTCTGAACCAAGGGCATATTATAGAGTGAGAAGATTCTGGTCCAGGTGCAGGAAACAGAAAACCTGTTTTTGTGGAGTGTGGGGCACACTCAAATGTGGGAAGCAAGTATAAATTGTTCCTAGGATAAAAGAACCATCATTTGTTTCTTTCTCATATTTAACATCCAATACTAGATCCCAAAAGACTCAGAGACCAGTGCTCCAACTCCAAAAGAAATGTTATGTGTAGATTGTATTCCTGGCACCCAGAGTCCTGGTTTGATTGATGGGCTATTAATAATCTATCTGAATTCTCCAATTCCCCCCTAAGAAAACAATGAAAATGAGAAGTTAAGACTTCTCATTTTTCCAGATAGAATTACAATGCACTTGAAAACACTACTTTGATAGTTTTACTGCTATTGATCAGGTGTCCTAAAAAAAAAAAAACTGGCTTCTTCAACAAGGTAACTGTTGCAACTGATCTGTATGTGAAATGTTACCCAGTTTAATAAGGCCCTCTACTGGCAAACTCCAAAAACACAGTCTCTTGCAAACAATTTGAAGTATTTTAACTACTCCCAATAATAAAGTATCTCACATTACTGATTATTCAAATCTCAGCTGAAAGAATGAGTGAAAAGAAAATGAGAAAGGAAAGATATAAATGTCATTTTGAGTGGGCCTTTTATTCGCTATTCATATGATAACTTACATGAAAGTAGCATTTGCTTTCTTCTGATGAAGCTATTCCAGATGTCAAAGGTACACAGAAACAAAGGATATTTACCACATTAAAATGTACTGAATATTCGTGAAACCATAAAACCAAATTATGAACGTTATTTACCAACTATAATAAACCAGATCATTTCTATTTACCCATGTATGAGTAATCGACTATAACTAGAATTTTAAAAAAATGTTGAAGGCAGGCCCTTTAAATTGCTTCTGATATGGCTCAACTGATAATTAAGTTCCCTTGCTTGACAACGACAAAAAGATAGTTTATCATGACTTGAGAATTTAATTATGGATATATGAAGAATGTTTTAAAAGTAGGTTTCCTTTGACACATTGGTCAAAAAGCTGATGGAACTGGGAAAATTTAACTAAAGATTCCTAGAAAATTAAGTAATAAGCTTTTTAATGAGGCCATTAAAAACTTTAGGAAAAATATTTTTAACAGAAAGTGTGATAATAAATTAATTGATTCAACAATGACCATTAAAAATGAGCACAAAATATACATGTAATCAATGATTTTGATTGGAGAACAGAGAAGGTATGGGAAATATAAGAAACATATATTGCCTATCATAAGAGGAAATAAATCAATTTTCTATTACAAATAGATTTAAAAACATTTAGAAATATTACATAAAAAGCAAAAAGAGTAGAAAAATTCTCTGAGGAGTGGGAATGGAGAGGGGAGGATGGAGAGGGGACTGGGAGATATACAGATCTTCGTATACATATGCGAAGTTTATACGTATACATAGACTATTTATAGATGATATAGTAGTTATATATTTACATAAACATTTTCACACTATTTGGTTTTCTAAGCTTTAAGCATGTATTACTTTGATTTTTAAAAATTTCGTAATAACACATCACCACTGACAATGGAACCATCTGGGACATATCTTTTAGGCTGGCCTGGATCAGATTCAGTTTGCCCAGTAAAGCAAATACCCTTCGTAGAACAGTTTGTCAGACATGCATCTTGATAGTAACATTTGTCCCCACATTTCAGAACTAACAGCTCTTCTTTCAACACCATGATATTTATCTGCCATATTATTGACTGAGCTGATATTCCACAGTGTTGGGTTTGGGACTTTCCTCTTGAACTCAGTCCATTGGGTTCCTCTAGTCTATCCAAATTCTACTCAAAGGATCACTAATCCAGAAAGTTTCTTTTTAAGAAGGAGACAGCTGATTTCTTGCCCTGAAAACCCCAAGATTAATTTATGTAACCACTGGGAAGTACCTTGTGTAATTGAGGCTTCCAAACCAACATGACACACTTCATTAGACAAGTATGTGTTGGGGCATAGTAAACGTTGTGGGTAATGTTCTATGCATCTGAGAGATTTATTATTTCATCTATAAGAAAACACAACTGGGAATCCAAAGTTCCAAAGGCATAAACTTTGTAGAATTAGAGAGCCAGAGAAAAACAAGCCTATAAGTTACCTGGTATGTTTAACTGGTTCTAGGACTTAGCAGTGTTCAGCCTCCACCATTCTGGCTGTTTAAATCCACTATCACAAAATACTACCACTTCCGTTGGCAAACTTTTTAGGTACCAACCAAATGGCCAACCATCGTTTCCATTTTTTTTTTTTTTTTAATTTGAATCGCCTGGATTACACTCTCGACCAGGCTGAACTCGGCTACCAACACCCATACCAAGAATGCAAATAATCTTGATGTTTAGCCATAAACTTGGGCTAGCCTGCAAGAGGATTCTTATCTGAGACTAAAAGAAAAACAAACACCAAAGGACTGGTTAGACATTTCTAAAAAACTAGAAAATGTGAATTGCCAGTTCAACCAGTTGACACCTAGAAGTATTCATCTGATTTGCAGCTCCACCAGAACAATCAGCCCAGGAGAAGACAAGAAAAATCAAAGTTCCGCCATTGGCAAAGCTCATGAGGAAAAAACGCTTCCCATAACCAGAGGGCAGTACAGTGAAAGATTAAGACCATAGGCTTGGGGTTCAAATCCTGCTCTTGTCTCTTACTGCCCATTTGACCTCATATTTCTGAACCTCAGTACCCTTGCCTGGAAAATGTACATTGTGATCATCATGAGACAGCATGTGCAAAGAGCTTAAAATGTGCTTGGTATTCTGCAATCACTCAATAGTGATTAGGGGGAAGAAAACAGTATAAATCTTCTCCTACAGTTCCCATGAAGCATGCACTCATACACTTTTTTTCATCATTTATTGGGAACTCACTTGGTGCCAAGTGCTGAGCTATGTGTGAGATTATGAATTTGGCAAGGCCCGGGAGAATAAACTGGGTGGATGGAGAGGTGCCATGGGCAAAAATGTAAAGGTGGAGGGGTGCGAAAGAACATAGAAGCCCAGCTTGTTCAGGTAACAGAAAGCAGCATGGGTAGCCAAGCCAGTCATTTCCATGCAAATCATCCGAGGAACTTTTTAACAATGTCTGGACCTGAGTCCCACCTTGGAGATGCTGTTTCATTAAGCCTGGAGTGGGACATGGGCATCTGCAAGGTAAATCATAATGACAATAGCTAATACTCATTAGTACTTAATATACGCTTGGCATTGTGCTAAGTGTTTTAGCTATATTAATTTATGTAATCCACCCCCAGGTCTTCATGAGGTAGTCACTCTTATAAGCCACATCTTAAAGATGTGAAATTCAAACAGAAAAGTTAAGGGAATTAACAAAGATCATAAAGGCAGAATGCGGTAGAAGCAGCGTTTGAGCTTGGGCGGTCCAGTTCCAGATACCAAGTCCTCCATCGCTATGCCCTGCTGCCTTTGGACCTTTAGTGGAAGGTTCAGATGAACTGTCAGGCCAGGAAGCTCTGGGACAGATATGCAAGTAGGTGTGGAGGAGAGGAGAATAATGAGCCGGAGTAGGCTGGCTGATACCACATCAGGAATAGTCCTGTTTGCATGCTCAGGAGTCTGGCCTTGAAGGCCTTCAACCCCAGGGAAGAAGAATGTAAAGCCACTCAGCACATTTATGTGATAAGTTTTTCAACCAAGTGCAGAGGGCTGGATGTCTGATGAAGGAAAAGGGATACTTAAGATTAGCCATTCACTTATTCATTTATTTAGTGTTATACATTGAACAATGACTCTGTACTAGAGGCCGTGGATATAGGAAGTATTAAAACACAGCCCTTGTTTTCAGTGGAAAGAGGAATTTATGTGGCAAGGAGCTCCAGATCCCACAGCGGAAGTTAACACAAGACATCATGAAGGTCTAAAGAAGGAAATCATCACGACAACTCTAAGAGTTCATGGGAGGATCTGATAGGCAGGGGTGTCGGGGGCATGGAAGGTTCCAGAGAGAAAAGGTATGTAGGGTGTGAGTGGAATTGAGCTGAAGGTTAGAATCTGAAATCCAGGCTGCTGTGAGAGAAGGAAGGGGGGTGAGGAATCAGTGAGAAAGGGAAGAGAAGGTTCTATTGGCAAGAAGGGCTCCAGAAAAGCAAGGTGTGGTCAATAAGAAATAATAATAATAAAAAGGTTGATACTTGAAAGTAAAGCCGAAGCACAGATTGTCAGAGCTGGGAACCACCTGACATCTTGTGACCTGTAAGTGATGCTAGATACCTTTTATACTATTTCAACTGCCAGAATCACCTCCCTTGGCCTTGTGGCCATTAGCTGTAAAATAATCACAGAGTTCCCTTTGGCTCTCTAGCAAAAAGAATGAGGAACGGAGACATTTAGAAGCATACCCAGAGCCAAAGACAACACAGGAGCAGGGCCAGACCACTCTATCTATACACCTTCACCCAGCCCTGTTCCTACAGGGAGACCTAGCAACCACACGTGGAGCCCACTTCTTCCATCATCTGCAGGAATGGAAATGTGGAAGGCAGGCTGGAATGAGCACGAAGGACCGAGTCTCCAGCTATAGGTCTGCCACCATCTTGCCAGGGGACTCCAGACCAACCATCCCCCTTCCTTGTGCCTCAGGTTTCCTTCTGTAAAAATGATGTGCTCTGACTACTAACTTGAAAGCGGTCTTAGTAGCAGATCCCTTATTTTAAATGAAAAGTCACACAAAGCACTTTCAGTACATGAAACACATCCAAGCAGGGGGTGTGTGCCCTGATGGAAAAACTGGGGGCTGACAAACAGGCAGGAGGTCACCCACCATAGAAATCCATGGAAGACAGTGGAATATTTTAGGACCTTTCTGGCCCTGGCTTCTTACAAGTCTCTGAAAGCAGAGAAAAGGGGGAAAGCAGTGAAGGCTACCCCTCTTCTCCTAGGCGAGGGACAGAGCAGCTGAAGTGAGGAGCAGGCTGGGGCTCCAGGAGTGAGTCACAGAGTTTGCGTGCAGGAGCTAACAGGCTAAGAGCCACTTCTTGCCAACCCGCGCAGCCGGGCAGTCCATTCTAGATGGCAGGAATCAGCCTCCAGTTGCTTCGGACAGCGAGGCGCTGAAGAGCAAACCCAGCAGCCCAAGGCACACAACAGACAGCCCAAGGTGCGCGTCTCCAAAGGAGAACTTCCAGGTGGCCCCGTGCGGCTGTGATAAAGAGGGAGCCTGCGTCCAGGCTGGAGACACAAGGAGCCCCCTCTTCCTATCCCCCCAAGGGTATCTGGACAGTTCTAAAGAGCCAGAAGGGAAGGCAAAGAGAGGATGTGCATCTTGAATCCAGACCTAGCTGAGTGTCAGAATTTGACTTTTTCAGTAGTCCATGAATTCAGGTTCCCAGCTCAGAAGACAAGTCAGGGCAGTGAACGTTTCTCCAGATACTCAATGGGAAAATATCCAGATAGGAACGGTTTCAATTTCAAAACATTTTTCTATACTTTCAAATTCCTCAAGAATGAATGAGCCAGGGTGGGTGTGGGTGTGGGTGTGTGTGTGCGTGTGTGTGTGTGGCGAGGGTGTAGGCAGGAGGGAACAAGACACTGTAAACAATATGCACATATGAGAAAACTACAAACCACAGAAAGGATCAGAGACCAAAAACAAAAAGTGGGTTTCCGCCTTCCAGCACACTAGTTAATTAAAAATTAGTCTGTCATTTTCTATTAAAATTCCTAGGTCAACCCAGTAGTTTTTTGTATGGCTGGTTGCTTTTTATTTGAAAAAAAAAAAAAAGAAGAAGAAGAAAAGAAATCCAGCCTCCCAGCAGAGTCAAAAGAGGACTAGGAATTCACTCTCTCTTATCTACACCCCGGTGCCTATTCTCAGACGAGAGGAGTCCTCTGCACCTACCCCCGGCAACTTCAGCACACTATAATTACAACAGACGCCTACTTGTGTGGCAACCCGGAGAGCCTGGAGAAACACCTAAACATCATCATCGCACTTTAAAAGGAAAGCAAGCTGTATAAATAAGAAAAACTGTTACAAGAGTTAAAAAAAATAAAATAAACCAGCCCCCAGCCTTACTTGTAGTTAGCTCTTCAATCAATACATATCACAGTCCTGGAGACAGACACAGCCACGGCTCTTTCCAGCTAAAAATTTCTTCCCGAGGTTATCCGCTGTTTATTTTTGCAGCATCAAAAGGCCGTGCTAAGAGACCACGCTCAGTTTTTCTGAACATCCAAAGCAGCAGCGAAGTCCTGCAGCGAATTCGGAGCAAGTTTGCGGAGACTCGCTCCCCGGGCCGCGGCTCCGTGGTTGCTCCGAGCTTGTAAATACAAGCTCCGTGGACAAAGTCCCAAATGACATCACTGGCAGCTGCTTATTGTTGAGTCTTTATTAACTGACTGTCAAAAAGAAAGGAGGGGGTGGGGAGCAAGAGTATCTTTTCTGCAGCAAAATCGGCATCTCGGAGCGGATTCCAGTTATACATGCGTAAATAATCCCATTGATGCAAATTTTCAAGAGCTTGGTTTTTCTCAGGTCAGAGCCTTTTTCTCCGGAAAAAGACACAGAATCGCCTACACCAATTGACGCCGGATAAACTGAAAACGTGGAGGGAAAGTTTGCAATGCCAGGAGGGCCCCATTGAGTTGTTTACCCACCTGTTTGCAGTCGGCTTCGGAGTTTGATGATTCACAAATATGATTATTAGTTATGTCTTGTGTGGTCTAACAGCTTTTGCTGTGATACAGATACTTGCTTAACATATTTCCTAAATGGCTTGTCTTGGGGTGCAACTCTTTTTAGACATACTCGAAAGGTTTTCATCTTGGGGTAGAAGAATGTGTTCCCTGAAATGTAGGCAAAATGTTGTATATATGTGCAAATAGGTGGATTTCCTTTTTTTTTCTGAGAAGAGTGCTGGAAGCTTTCTTTAGATTCTCAAAAATTGTTTTAAATTTTATTTTAATTCCAATGCAATTAACAGTGTTAGTTTCAGGTGTACAACATATTGAGTCAACACCTCTATATATTACTCAGTGTTAAGATAAGTGTACTGTTGATCCCCTTCACTTTATTTTGCCAGCTTCCCAAAATTTTAATGACCTACCTGCACCACCTCAATCATGCCCCCCCCAAAAAAAAATCTTTGCCGAGTATCTGTAATAATCTCAAGGAGTATTGTAAACCACCCCGGCCACTTCGAACCAGCAAGACAAAAAAGAGCACTTTCCTGCCTGTTTTCCACTCTCTCCTGGAATCTCTCCTGTCAGCTGGTTCTTAACTTTTTTTTTGATAGGACTCTCCCCACCCCCACCCCCACCCCCACCCCCACCTGGGGAAATCCACAAATCCTCCACTGAGTCTCTGTCATGAAGCTCAACACTCTACTCCATTCTCCTTCCTTCCTCTGAACTGCTCTAATGCTGCTATTTATATTTATTTGCAGCTTTTTATATACCAACTTGTATTTTTAGCTTGTTTTGTAGCCATCTGTGTTCTGTCTCCCCAACCCAGTTTGAAAGGTCTTTGAGGGCAACCATTGTGTTGTGTTATTTGTTTACACTCAAATCGCCTGCCATAGTCAATCTTTGGCCCAAATGGGGGGAGGGCGCTAAGAATGGAGGCAGGAATAAGGTTGGCAGATTCCAGGGAATGGGGTGTATATTTAGATTAAACACTCTCCTGGTCCTTAGAAAACAATGACTTCACATCTCACTGCTTCCCCACAGTGGATGCTCACTGCATGTCCAAAACTTATTTTCTCAAGGAGCAGTGGTAGATTATTGATTTGAGAAGGTACCAAGGCCCCCAAATATTCCACTTTCATATAGGAATCACATAAAGACAGCGCAGAACTCCGATGGGTTCAAATCAACACAATATTTATGGAAAACAAATTAGAAATACCTAAAGATTTTCTAGAGCAAGCAATTCCACTTTCCAGAGTGATCCCACCAATAAATTCACAAAAGAGCTCAAGAATATAAGCCCAAAAATGTTCTCTCCAGCATTATTTATAAACCAATAAAGTAGAGATAACTTTAATATCCATCAATATGAGAAAAGGTAAGTTATACAAATTAGGGCATAAGCATAGTACAGAAAACTGAGAAGGTTTTGAAAAAACTGAGGTAACTGTACATATACTGATATAGAAAGAAGCAGTTGCTTGTTGCATGAATAAAGCAAACTGCAGTATAGAATGTAGCATATGATGGAGGAATTATACCAATTATTAACAGTGGTTATCCTTAGGGAGTGAGAGGAATTTGCATTTCTGTATGCTTATGGGTGGTTTGATCTTTTTTTCGATGAGCATGTTCCACTTTTGTTATTAAAAATAAGAAGTCCATGGTTGTATAATTTTCAAAATAAATCATGAGAAGAGATCAGCTATTTTTTCAAAAATGTCTGACATATAGTAGGTGCTCACTAAAGATCTATTGATTGAACATCTTGCCAGAGTTTCTATGAGGCTACCGCAACACGTGGGGATGGAATGGGGTAAGGAAGATGTGAGAACCAGACACTGGATTTGCATTCCTGGCCAGTGACCAATCCCCCTTTCCATTACATCGGAGGACTGGTTTGAAAACCTCTTAGACTCTGTTCACCTTAAGCAATGATTAAAGTTAAGTGTTCAGAACATAAAGTGCTGACCTTTCTGTTGTGCAATTGCCGTTTGACAAATGGAATTTTCAGGTAAGACAAGTATGAACCGCTCTGGTTCTGTTCGCTGGTGGCTAGCAAGCACAGGAGGACAAGTCAGAAAGCTTGTAAGGGCACAGGCTGGCCCAGCTCCTTGTCATGGCTGGTCTAACATTAAGGAACTCTCCAGAGGAAGGTTAGAAAATTCTAATCCATAAAGAGTCTTCAGAGCTTTGTTACGGACTCCGGGCTTTGAAATTCAGTGGCCTGGGGTGATGGCCCAATGCACAGGTCTGTCTCCTCTACACACAGCCAACAAGACCTCTATGACAGAAACCCGCAGGCATAAGCCATGCATTAGACACGATGTTTTTCTTTAGGGGGAAAAAGTCCACGAGAAAGAATGACTAGAAATTTCCACCAAGGTGAGCTAGATTTTTTCAAAGCACTATTTCTATTCCTCTAGAGAAAACATTCTGGAGTCTTGTCTTCCTTCCTAGTGAGAAGATATTTTATGTCTGTAAAAATTTCAAGAAAAGGAAAGCACAGACTGTATTTCTTGCATTTTTTTTTATTTTGCTATAATCCACACATTATAGGAACCTGAAGCCAGATTCTGTTTAAATGCACATTTGGAACCCCTTGGGTGTGATAGGGTCACACTTCCTTAAGTGGAAGTTAAAGACAAGTATTAAACTTGACTTACAACTTAGTATAAAATTAAATAAGGGAAAGATGATGGGGGGGCACTGTCTTCCCCACCTCTACCAAGTGATCATTAATGCAGCTGCCCAAATTACCTCCTCACATGCTAAGATGCTTAGCTCACCTCCCCTGTCGGGGCCTTCTTGGCCTCCTTCAGGCAATCCCCTCTCCCCTCATGACACCTGCCCTCACCCATGGAGGACTGCCAGCTGGTGTTACAAAAGGCATACGAATGTCTACTTGTCTGCTCAATTTTCAAAACCTCTTGTACTGTATTCTTCATGGTTGAGTGTTTTCTGGAAAATCCCTAAAGTCCGAGATGGTAATCAGATCTGTGAGGTGTGAAACACAGCAAAGAGGTCCCTTAGAGATGCTTTTTGGTGATGGTCGTGTATCATTGGGGACCTACCAAGACTATCATCACAGGTGCGGATTTTACCTCCAGTGTCTGATTTCCCCTCTCTCTCTACCTCTTATCCCCAGAAGCAAGTATAACTACTGCAATTTATTAAGCATTTGTGTGTGCTATTTGCATTAAATGCATTACCTAATTTACCTTTAAAATAACCCAGTGAGTTACGTACTATTATTATCATTCCCCTTTTACAACTAAGGAAACTGAGGCCCACAGTTACTTAAATAATCTGACTATGGTCACACAACAGTAAGAGGTAGATCCACCATTTCAGGATTGTGAATACTAAAAAGAGATTTGATAAACCAATATGAATAATGACAAATTGGAATTAGATACACGTAGTCATTGTTAAAGCACTCAGCTCTGATTCCGATATGTGACACATGACATTAGACATTCAATAGACCTTCAGACTTCAATATCAAACTAGTGTGATGTCTGTTTTGCTTAGTTCTTAGAGGAGATATGGTGTAGACCTCAAAGACCAGTGCAAAGACCATGGAAATCATACTCACGGTACTTATGCCCAGAGGATCACTGGTGGAGTAAATTCTGCAGGCCCTTGGAAATGGGCAAGCTCCAATTGTAAGGAGAAAATATTGAAGAACAGGCATTCAAGTGTTTCCCTTTACACAGAGCCTTCAGTAACTCATAACTTTGTTCTGATATCTGTTTTTTCTTGTGGAGCTAATGGTTCTGCCGATGCTTAAGAGATTGCCTGTTGCCAGCCAGTCTACCCCGTAAAAGTTAATATGATCAGAAATAGGAAGCAGGAGAGAATTTAGAAGGATTAACATGGGCACACCTCAGCATTCAAACCAGCCTGGCTTTTTAGAGTGAGTGTCTAGGGGCCCTGAGAATCTGCATGTTTGAGAAGTGGCCCACATCATTCTCATGCAGGGGTCTTCAGACCATATTTTAAGAAGCACCGATTATAACAAGAGAAACGAATATCAGACCTTCTTGTCTACAACCAGACATTGATAAAGACCAAGTAGCTTCATCCAGTTTCCTTAGGAAGGAGCACTGTGACCAACAGGCAAATTCCTGGTAACTGTTAGCTTCATGGATCACATCTGACACAAAGCTGGTGCACAAAATGCAACTTGGAAAAGACAAAACAGGCGTCACAATGATGGTCCCAAACACACAGTCAGATAAAAACGTTTTCAGGCTTTAATCGCTACAGATGTTACAGTAGTCCCCTATACAAATCAAACAAAAACAAGAGCACACCATAAAGTGTGAAGCCCAACGAAGTTCAGATTACTCTCGCTTTGATGCATTTCCTGATATATCAAGTTTCAAACTTACAAATACTTTCTTCCTCATTGGGGGGAAGGGGAGTGTCGCTTGCTGGTATCCTCAACATACATGTAGTCTATTGGGTTGTTGACATGACTGGGGTATCAGGGACCTCTGGTGAGGGGCTGATACAGCAAACATTTGTTGAAAAAGGTGAAGGGGAAAGATGTAAAATGAGACCTACCATAAAAATGTGTCCTGGAAATGGGGTGCTGTCCCCCCATGCATTTGCTTTCCCACCCAGCTCAGGCTCTGGGTCCAGCCCCAGAGGAAAAGCGGGGGTTAATGTTCCTCAGGCATGAGAAGACTCTTGATGAAAGGCCCTATGTAAGTATAAAGTATCACCATGAAGTTGGAGGATTTTATTTCAGCCTCCTCATTGTGTTGTTGACAGTGCATACTGTGAGTTTGACATTTTTAACTACTTTGCTTGCCCCAAATAAAAAGGGCCGGGCCGGAGGAGGTGGGAAAAGGGGAGGGGGAGGGGAGCCATACTCTCCCCCTCACTTCGATTTTACACCAATCTGATGTACGGCATTGAAGTCCAGTTTGCCAGCCGGGTCCAACAATGCTACCTCAGAGATTTATGCAAATTCATTAAACTACAAGATGCAAGTTGCATTCCTTTTAACCTGAGAACAGAGTCCTCCTGAAACCAGAGCCTGAAGGAGGCCTCGAGAGACATGGCTGTCCACAGACTGAGAAAGCAACTCATTTTGTGTCCTGTGGGGATTGTCTAAATAAAAAGACCCTGAGTTCAATTTTCACCAGATACAAAGAAGCCATTAAAATCAGTGATCGCACCGAGGGAAGGAAGAGGGTGGAGACAGCCATTGACTCTTGGATGTGTGAGACACTGATTATTGTGTGATTGGTGCCTTGAATAAAGCCTGTCCTGGATGGCTTGACAGTCAGCTCCTCGTACTCCTTGAAATGTACTGGGGCTCCTGCACCTAATGGTCCCTGCCTGCCCCCCCCAGACCAACCCCTGACAACTGCCCTGGGATGCAAAGAAGAAAGGGAGCTAACAGGTTAGGGTACCCCGGGGGGAGGAAGCAGGATTGGGTCCCCAGGGGACAGAGTCGCAGGCTTCTGAACCCCTGCCTGATTTTGCCCAAATGGCCAGCAGAGCCCTGGGCTGACTCCGGAGCCCCCAGGGGCCCCAGCATTCCTCCTTTCATGCTGACAAATCTTCTTAAGCTAAAAGGACAAAAGCAGGGATGCTGGAGGGAAGGCAGGGCAGGATTCTGTTGTAGGGACGGGCTGGAAGAGGGGTGTGCCTTTTCTTCTTTCTTCTTCCCCTCACCTTTGGAACCTCATGCGTGCGTGCGCACACACACACACACACACACACACACAGAGTACTTTTCTCTGATGGCCTGATATTTTAGGCTCCAGAAACACCTTATTTTTGTGGCAAGTATTCCTCACAGGCCCTTTAGAAAAGGTAACCTTACAGATCAGAGAAAGACAGGCAACCCTCTCCATAGTCTGTCCCCAACCAAATAGTCCTGGGAAGTCAAGAGCAGTGGCAGAAATGGGGGGCGTTCAGAGGGAGAGCCACTCACTCAGGTACAAAGAACAACTGTGGAAACATGAGCCAAGGCTCAAGGGGATGCGTCAGGCTGGGCTTTAACCCAGATGGGTTTTTTCAGGTCCAGGGCCAGCTCTGCCCTCTTGCCCTAGACCAACAGAGAGAAAGTGGTCACCACGCAAGCAAGGATGATGCACATTTAGTGTATCTCCCCAGAGAGGAAGTCCCTGTTCTTTCCTCACCTTCCCAGGCAAAGCTCACTCTGGTGTCAAGAAATGGTCCCTTGTCCAGAAAACCACACAGTACTAGGAGACTCCATAATTCCCCTGAGGAATGAGCGAGCCTGTGAGACCTAACTCTGCAGATAACAGAGCCTCTCAGCTCTATTGTCACTGCTGTTTTAAACTTTATACCTTAAATAAATCCCGGGGAACTATTTGAAGACAGATTAAGCCTTTCCTGGGTATAATAATCTATTGTTAAACCTAAAAATCTACCGGTGGGGAAATTATTTTAAAACATAGCTTTATTGGGGCGCCTGGGTGGCCCAGTTGTTAAACGTCTGCCTTCAGCTCAGGTCGTGATCCCAGGGTCCTGGGATTCAGCCCTGCATCGGGCTCCCTGCTCAGTGGGAAGCCTACTTCTCCCTCTCCCACTCACCCTGCTTGTGTTCCCTCTCTCGCTGTGTCTCTCTGTCAAAGAAATAAATAAAGTCTTTAAAAAAATAAAATAAGGGACGCCTGGGGGGCTCAGTCGGTTAAGCGTCTGCCTTCAGCTCAGGTCATGATCCTAGGGTCCTGGGATCAAGTCCCGCATCGGGCTCCCCACTCCGCAGGGAGCCTGCTTCTCCCTCTGCCTCTGCCTCTCTCTATCTCTCATGAATAAATAAATAAAATCTTTAAAAAATAAAATAAAATATAGCCTTTTCTAATAACAAAGAAGAATACCCATTAATTTTATTAGTTACCATTTATTATTTTGACTGATCATAATAACGTAAGTCCTATCAGTCAAGGTCATGAGATGCTACTGCTGGGTTAGAAACACTTATGATGTAGCTAATACCTTCTGAATAAATATAAAAATGATACATTCCTTGTTTGTATAGGAAGAGCATAGTTACTATAATAAGGAGCCTTTAGAATGTTATTTTAGCAATAGGATACTTTTGAAATAAAATCTTGGGTAGAATTTGGTTACCTAAAACGGTTTCAGGATGGTATCCCTGACCTCTGAGAGCCCACCCGCCAGCCATCTCCTACTCCCACCTGCCAAAAAGAGCAGAGAAGGGATAAACACTCATAGGCAGGGCTGGATAAACTGAACTAAACTACATTATTCTTTCCCTGTCTACTCACCCCTTATTGAACCCTGCTCCCTGAGCTCTTTTGACCCAGACCGTCTGTAGCACCCAGCTTAGCACTTAATTATACACAGCAAGGACTCACGGGTTCACATTTGCTTTTGGTAGGCCACTCTTACCTCCCAGTCAGGTTGGTGTCATCCTGATTCAGAGACCATATTCTAGACTTTGTAGTTAATATGATGCTGAGCACGAGGTCTACAAAGTAAGGGCAAGCAGATAGATTTGATCCAACATGGGATGCCAGTCACAGACTTGAATGGGTGCCAGGGAAGCAGAGAGGCAAGGCATCAGTGCCTCCGAAGAGGAAACTTGACTGTCTCTCTTCTTTTCCTCCTCTTTTCCTTCTTCAGCTACTCCTCTTCCAGCCCACATGGCAGATGCAGATTATCATACCTGCCTGTTCCTCCAAGATGCAATCAGTATCATTAATAATGGTAAAAAATATATTGGGAGTCCAGAGAAAATAACACATTTTTGTCTAACAAATGTCATGTGAACTTGAAGACTACACCAATCATTATCTTTTAGGGATGCCTGGGTGGCTCAGTCGGTTAAGCGTCTGCCTTCAGCTCAGGTTGTGATCCTGGGATCCTGAGATCAAGCCCTGCATCGGGCTCCCTGCTCAGCGGGGAGCCTGCTTCTCCCTCTCCCTCTGCTTCTCCCCCTCGCTCATGCTCACACGCTCTGGTGCATGTGCGTGCTCTCTCTCAAAACAATAAAATCTTTTAAAAAATCATTATTTTTTAAATTTATTATTGAATTTGCTAATGCATTCACTGAGTCACTCTCCAAATATTATATGGAGCACTTTATGGTTTATACAACAAATCCTCATTGGACGCCTCCTGTATTCCAGGCTCTATGGATATTTTGGAATCCAAACAGCTACAGGTACTCATAGAATATTCTTTGGGCATCTACTGATTGGGAGGTATAATAGAAAATACATAGAAAAATATTTTTACCCCTGTTTTGAAGAAAATAAACTGAAAGTGTAGGGACCATTAGTCTAAGGATGAAAGGTGGTAACAGATTTTATGTCAGAAACGGAAAAGTTAAGGTTACCTGACAGTAATGTGCAGCTAATTGAGCATGATGCACCAACCTCTTAGATACAAAGAACTTAGTCATACTTAGTAGGGGAGCCTAGTTCCTCAATGGTATTGTTGACTGAGTGTGAACTGTGCTTAACAGGAGGTTAGAAAGTCCAAAGGTCATCATTAGTGCCACATATCAGCTCTTCAGGGCCTCTCCTGTAACACATTTCTTATTTTGGACATAAAATAAGCAGATCTCGCTCTCATTTCAATGTAGAGACTAGATTCATTTCCACCAAGAGTTTTTGGCCTTGAATGTGGATTAAGCCACATTCCCAGAAGTAGGTAACCTCCCTGGCCCCCACAGCAGACTTCCACACCAGCACTAAATTATGTCCAGTCCCCAGGAGAGACTCATTCACTCTGGGAGAGGGGAGTCCTTGATATGTGGGACTTCAGTTTGGGGTAGAAGTGGGCTTCTTACTAACTTTGAAACATATATTACGCTTCTGGTGAGGGAGAAGGAAGGAAGAAGGAAGGAAGGAAGGAAGGAAGGAAGGAAGGAAGGAAGGAAGGAAGGAAGGAAGGAAGGAAGG
>NW_023270377.1:93904465-93913513 GCF_011800145.1 Mirounga leonina | reverse complement strand
AGGAAGGAAGGAAGGAAGGAAGGAAGGAAGGAAGGAAGGAAGGAAGGGAGATTTCAGAATCACTGAGGTGAGGGCACGTGTGGAGAGAAGTCTGCCAGGATTGGTCTGCAGTGCCTGGGGGTACAAGAAAGTCCCGGTCTGTACTGAAGACACTGGCTTGGGGCCTGGCCTGACCAGTATGGCACTGTAAATATTCAGGTGCATTATGGCATTTAGCTCTGGATTGTATCCACGATTTATTGCCTGTTTTACTCCTCTTTCCATTCTTTCCCTATCCTCAGCAGTTTGTTCTCCCCCCAAAAATTATCTTTTAATTCATTGTCCTCATGTTCCATTTCCTTTTGATCTATATTTATTAGCTGCCAAGTGAGTGTGAAGCACTGCAGGAATCATCAATAATATTGCTCCTAACTGGATGGAAAAATAGCTGCTCATGGTTTCCCAACTCTCGACCCATCCATTGTCCACAGCTTCGGTTGTAAGTCCATGAGGCGCCTTGGGAAAGGCTTTGTTCAATCCACATAAAACCCAAGTTTAGCAATGAAAGTCAAGCATCCTGGGAAACCCCTTGGTCTGGGCAAACCAACAGGGTTGATCACCCTAAGCCTACCGAATTTCTATTAGCAACTTCCCAAAGTCTATAAAAAAAATCTAAGTGGGGGGCACCTGGGTGGCTCAGTCATTGAGCGTCTGCCTTCAGCTCAGGTCATGATCCCAGGGTCCTGGGATCGAGCCCCGCATCAGGCTCCCTGCTCCTCGGGAAGCCTGCTTCTCCCTCTCCCACTCCCCATGCTCATGTTCCTGCTCTCGCTGTCTCTCTCTGTCAAATAAATAAAATCTTTAAAAAAAAAAAAAATGTCTAAGCAAGAACAGTGTGTTTCTATACAAGTCCCCTAACACTCCCAAATTGCTTCCATCAGCCCCTCCCGTGTAAACATTCTGCATGGCTTCCTCTCTTTCCTCTTGAGTCCCACTTCCTACAGCAACATAAACCTCTGCTCTGGTCTTGTGTTTCTGTCTTTCTGGACAGCCTTCCTTCCTTCAGCATCAGCCCTTACCCATGGGCAACCTCGTTTTCTTCCCCCACCCATCCCAGTAAAAAACATTTGGCCAAATTGTGAGGTCTTTTCAAATAGACACTGGGGTGTGTCTTCCTGGGAAGGTCTCGTCTTTCAGTCTGGAACTCAACCTGTGGAGGACGTGGGCTCGTGCTGCCCAGACCCCTCCTCAAGCAACAGGGGGCCTCCAGCTGCCAACTCCTTCAAGATTTGCCTCACCCCAAGGCCCATCCTTCCCAAAGGGGCCCACATCCAGTTACTGGTCCATGCAAGAATAAAAAGGCCAAGGAATCCTGAGTTCATTCGTGTCACCCTATGGGCCATATGCATTTGACAGCTGTCTGTAGGGTCGGCTGAGGCTCTGTGGCGTTTGTATCATGGTTCACCTTCTCCTTGTGTCTAGTCCACATTCTTCCCTTCCCTCTGCAGGTATCAACCTCAATCACCTCGCCCCACCCCACAACCCATATCCTAACCCAGTCAATATACAGGCTCTATCTCAGTTTCTGCTTCTAGGGAGCCCAACCTGTGTCACAGCCTCAAACCTTGAGAATTTTAAGTACAAAACAGGAAAGTGTGTGTGGTTTCTGCAGAGTCCTCAACACAATCAATACAATACAAGTTCTTAGGTAACTAGGACACTGGATCAGGGTGAGAAACTACGGGATACGCTCCAGCACAGAAACAACCCAACAGATCATCTAAAGGAAACACACTTAAAGCAGGGCAGCAGCTTGAAGAATTAAAGAAAATACATCAGGTCAAATACTAACAGTGGTAAGTGTGATGCCCATAAACACTGACAGAGCACCTAGGATGTGCCAAATGCCTGTCACAGCACTTCAGATGTCTTCACTCAGGTAAGCTTCGCCACAATCATGTGTGCAACATCCTTTCATTATCCTCCTTTTTACAGTGAGGAAACTGAGGCACACACAGTTTGAGTGACTTGCTCAAACTTGCACATCTAGTGAGCTAGGATTTCAACTCAAGGAGCTGGTTCCAAAGCCTCCACCCAACGGTCACTATATATGACGCGAATGCAAGTACATGTACTAAGTATTTATAAACAGACTAAAGCAAGGGGAAGCAATCAGCGAGAAATCAGGCAATGAGGAACTTGAATACACACAGGACTCAGAGCGACAGCTCAGATGGGGCATGACAACAGCACATGACAGCAGAAACCTCGATCCTCTGGCCAGATTCTGGCCTCACCTTTATTCTCCTTATAGGGCAGGAGACCAGCTCAGGTTTGACCAGCCCAGTTCAATGTGTGAAAGCAGATAAGTGGTCATACCTGGCTAGAGCGAAGGATTTGAATGCAGAGATACAGACAGCTCTGAACAGAAATAGGAAATAAGACTGTCTCAGTGGAAGGGAAGCAAGTGATAAGATTAATGCCCTCATCCCACTCATGGCAGTAAACCTTGCCCTCCATCATCAATGGGCTACATCAATATTTTGATGACCTTCCTTTTTTCCCTAGATAAGGAAATCCTCTGTGTTAAACTAAGATACACCCAGGCCCAATTCCAAACCTCCATATCAATGTCCTTGTGGGTTTCACATATGTATCTTTCTCTCCCCATTAGGGTTCCACCAGGAGAATACAATTCTTTTATTTTCCAGAAATAGAGGATAAAAAACACCGTAAGTATTCTTGGCTTCTGTACATGTCAACACAAAAGTTAGAGATTAGATTGTTGTCTTTTCCTTTTCTATCCAACTCTGGTGCTGCAGAGAAACTAGACAAACCAGTGAGCCCACTGCCAACGCATCAATCAAAAGTTACAGGTGCAAACCATGGATTCCTTCCCTGAGACTTAGGAGGCCAAAGTTTCCTGGCTTCCCCTCGTGACCTGTTTGCTCACCCACAAGTTACTACTAAGCTGGGATAACGCTGGTCATTGCTGCTTCTTGGAATGAATTTTTAAACCACAGTCTACCTTCTACCTCTCTGTAGGAGAAAAGAGAAAAAGATGAAGATAAATAAGTTTAAAAAAAAAATCCTACACGGCAAATTATTCATACTCCAAGTCTTTGGTCAAGCAGGATCTAAATTTTTGTACCTCTGTTTCTCTGAGCTCTGTGTATTATTCAGATGGATGTGGAAAACTGAACCCCAGGCTAGCTGCCTAGAAGGGAAATAGCTATTTTCTCTTTTACCATGGAAATCCTGCGCACCGTGGGGTGCTAAGAAGAAATGAACAGCTTTAATAACTTGGGGGGGATGGATGCCTCTACCTTAGCCAGCATAATGGAGTTATGGTGCAGCATAAATCATAGGGTCTAAAGCAGGCTGTCTCTTGAAGGCCCAGGGAAGCCTCTGACTCACTTAGAACAAATCAGCATGGTTTATTTCTGGACAGGGAAAGCATTTCCCCCATAAGCTTTAATCACCTCTCAGTACCTTAGAACACTCAGTGTGCAGGTCCTCGGAGGTAAGGAACATTGTGGATGGACTTTGGCTTTGCACCTGAGGCTTGCATCCAGAATACACAATCACATCAAAAATATTAGTATTTTTTAAGATCATGTCTCAGGCATATGTGTAAGTATGGGAATATACCACCCACCCAGAGTGTGTAATCAGTACAGTTTAATGTCTCTCTGTCTCACACACACACACACACACATCATACACACACACACAGAATTTTAGAAATAGTTTTAAAATAAATGGTTTTGGGCGCCTGGGTGGCTCAGTTGGTTGGGCGACTGCCTTCGGCTCAGGTCATGATCCTGGAGTCCCGGGATCGAGTCCCGCATCGGGCTCCCTGCTCGGCAGGGAGTCTGCTTTGCCCTCTGACCCTCCCCCCTCTCATGTGTTCTCTCTCATTCTCTCTCTCTCAAAATAAATAAATAAAAATAAATGGTTTTAAACTCAATAACTACTGGTAATCAGTTGTTAAAAAGCTCAGCCGACATCCCATATCTTCCCTTTTCTTCCAACCCCCTTCCTCTTTCCCTTCCTCTTGCCCATCCTTCTCATATGATTTAAGTCAAGAAGAACTTAATAATATCTACATTAGCCCCTAACACTTACTCTTTCTCAGAACTCTGTTTCACATGGGATGACCTCATCCCAAGTTAATCCTCCATTGCTGCTAAAATAAATCTGTATTGAATGAGAACATTTGTTTTCCTCTCTTCAAAATGAGTTTGAAAAATTTAAAAAGTAAACGCGGGAAGGAAATGTCTCAGAGGCATCTGGGCTCCCGGTGAATAGTATCAAAATGCTGCACGCTTGTAAGACATGGCTGGAGATGGTTATCTAATTGGACATCTGCACCTCTTCCCCTCCCTGTCCACTTCCTGCTGGGCAGGATTCTTCCTCCGGAGAGTGAGCCCATTGAATTGGAACACACTGGCTAAGCAGGCCCCTTGGTTCTGCTTGGTGGGACCTCATTGGCTGCCCCGAGGCGCAGGTGTTAGTTTGGGAATGCGTTCTCCCAGGGCAGGCATCTGGCTCTGGGTCCTTGGCAAACCAACTGTGACAGGTTCCTCCAACAGCTGCAGTGGCAGGCTGAGTTTCCAGGTGATTAAATAATCTGGCTTTCTGGCCTGCTCATGTGTCTGGATTGGAGCCATTTCCCTGGAACGGGGCTGAACCAAACACGGCTGTCTGCTCAGTGACCACAGCTCCGTGTCTATGGGCTGAGGCTCCTCTGAAGTTATGAAATATCCCCTTCTCTTTCCCAGGCCACTCAAACCCAGAGTCATCACAAACATGTCCTTGGAACTATGAGCTCCTCCACTGCCTGAAATGGAGCTGAAATCTCACTTTTTGTTGTAAATAAGTGTTAAGTTTGATAGCTGTGCATTGAAAAGCTGGGGCCGATTCTAACACCGGCAAGAAAATATTCTCTTCTTGCAATATCCAGCATGCCCACGCAGTACACATTCGACGGCAGGTGGACACCAGATGAAGATACAGATCGAGGAAAGGTAGACTCAATGTTTTTACATTTTCCAAAGACACAACACCGTGTCCTGGAGAAATAATTAAAAGACTGCTTTTGGGGGAAGCTTAATGCTTCTGATATGCAAATACTAGTGGCCTCCCATTGAATAAAAACACAAATCCACAGCGGGTGGTGGTTAATTTAAGGAAAGCTCACCTGCTGCAAGGGGATCCTATAGACCAGTGATTTTTAACGTGGGGTCTCTGGACCACAGTATCAGTGTCACCTGGGAGCCCGTAAGAAATGTAAATTCTCAGGCCCACCCCCACCTACTGCATTGGAAACTCTGGGTGGGACCCAACAGTGGTTCAACAAGCTCTCCCCAGGTGATTCCGATGCAAGAAAAGTTTGAGAACTACTGTTCCAGGTGAAGGTGGGGCTTGATATGATCTCACTGAGGGAGCGTGAGGGTTGTTCTGGAGACTTAGGCATGCATGCTCTCTGAATATCACTCAATCATGATCTACTCCTACTTCAGCTAGCTCTGATTCATGCTGCTCCAACTCTCTCCTACAAGGTACTACTACCAGCTGTCTAATTCCCTGCTCACACACAATTATACCCCCCAATATAACAGTGGTCACTGGCTGGTGATTTGCTGCACAATGTACAACTCCCCAGACATCCAGATGTAGCAACTCACCATTAAGTCCTACGCAAAATTCCTCCAAGGGACTGATGTAAACGACCCCATTTTATAGATAGTGGAAATCTAGGTTGCCAATGGCCTTTCAATGAAGACAAGATAAAAATAGTTCTGGGTTCACACTTTGTTATAGTAAATGGCATATTTCTAGTCTCCCAGTCCCGTCAATCTGGTATAAAATCAAAAATCCTAAGACACTTTTCTAAGCCTCCACCAAGTAAAAGGTTGGGATAGGGATATACTGTTATTTGTTCAAGATGTCTCCAGTCAGCTGATAGGAAATTTTCGTAGACCAAATCATCTTGCAGAACAGAATCTGGGATAATAACCACTACTGACGAGACCATGCTGAAATAAGCATCTATATACAATGTTAACAGCAGTTGTAAACTGGTACAACCTTTTTGGGAAGAGATTTGGCATATCCTTTGACTTAATAATCGCACTTCTTAGAACTGAGCAAAAGGAAATTGTCCCCAGATGGTAAAAATGATTAATATATAAGAAATTTTTCTGTAATAATATCTTTAAAAATAAAAAAAGATATTTGTCTTTCTCTACCTGACTTATTTCACTTAGCATACTACCCTCTAGGTCTATCCATGTTGTTGCAAATGGCAAGATCTCAACCTTTTTATGGCTGAGTAATATTCCATTTTATATATATATGTATATATATACACACACATACATATATACACATATATGTGTGTGTTTGTGTATACACAAAAATTCATAAACAGTGAGATACCATTCTTTAAAAAATTATGAGTTAACATGCAATACACCAACAATACATATGTCCATGTGAAAACAGATATTCATTGAAAATTACTGAATAAAAACCACTGATATATTAGGAATGGTTACAGTGTTTTATTATACCAAACCTGGGAAAAAATAGTATCCCCATCTTATTGATAAGGGAACGGAGGGGGGTCTATAAACGCTAGTGATTTTGTCCAAAATTACCTAATAAATAGAGATCAAGGTCATGTTTGTCTGAATCGAAGCCCACCCTTTGCATATTCTATTGTTCACTGCTTCTCACAGCTTAAGTGTTTATACACCATGGTTGAACTGGGAATGCAAGCCAGGTTTCTTATTCTTGTTTACTGTCTACTGCAAGAAACATATGAAATATCATTTTGTCATAGGTCATTAATCACTTCTATTTATATTTGTTCCAACCACTTCAAGAAGCAATGATAATAAAAATTGCAATTATTGAATTATAGTATGCGTTAGGCATGTGCTAATCATTTTGCATGTTAATTCATTTAACAGTTTTTATGACAACTCTGTGTATTACAAGCACGATTTACCTTATTTTACAAATAAGGAAATTGAGCCTCAGAGGGTTTAAGTATCTGCCCTGTACTCACAGGTAGAATGTGTCAAAGTGAGAATTCAAACCATCTGCTGGACTACAAAATCTGTGCTCTTCATTTCTCCCTTCTGAAATATTTCTAGGGAAAAAGGTTTTTTCAGCTCCTTCCATCTCTTACTCTGGCATCAAGTTTATGTGTTTTGGCATAAATAGTATCTTGGCATGGAGCTGATCATTAAATAAGAAAAAGTGAGAACAAGCACTCTTGGCCCTTATAAGAGTCTGTGATTCAGTATGAACGGATATTAGAGATAATAGGCAGATCTGGCGTTTTCTCCTCAACATCTTTAGCACAGAGTTCATTAAGGGCTGAGGGTTTCAATAGCAAAAGTTCATTCAGTTATAATTAACTCAAACCCTTAGTAGGACCCCATCGAATACTTAAATATTAACGACCAATTGAAGCCAAACATTCTCTAGGTATCCAAATGCCTGAGTCTCAGAACTGTCCAGCAGCTGCCAAAATGAGTGCCACATGACTAGCAGGCCAATAATACACTCACTGAATCCTCAGTCGCTTCCTTTCCTTCTGTTTCCACTTCCTAGCCTGCTCCTGAACCCCTGTATACTTGACCTGGGGGCTTAATTCCTTGCTCTCACTCACCCATAAGACCTGATGCTTTCTGTGGGTGATTTACCATCACCTTGACTTCCACCCTCAACAGTCACTCCCACTCGTTATTGGATCACATGCTATTATGTCGACTTCAGGAAAATAGGCACCAGATTATTCCTCAAGGTCTGGAGCTCCCAATGGGTTCTCATCCAACAAATGAGAACCATGTGTTCCCACTTAGATGTGAAGCACTATGAGAAGAAAGCCAGCCAGCCCATGCCTTCTCTTAATCCTCAGGGTGGTGGTATGGGCAGATGGTGGCTACATCATGGTAAGAGACCTAGTGTGAAGTCAGTGGGCACTTGAGCCCTTTTTAAGACACCAATATCACACACACACACACACACACACACACACGGTGCAAACTGCCCTCAGGAACTAGGCAGGTAATACAAGTGAAGCCCAGAGTGGGGATATGGTAAGGAATGGTGGAGCGGGGACTATGATGAGCTGGAACGTGAATGGCCAGCCAAAGGAATTCAGATCCACAGTTTCTTAAATTCTTAGTGGGCCAGACAAAAGAGATCTGCAGAACCAGTTCACAACCACTGAATGGGATGATCAATTTGAGCCTATATGTCCACCAGAACTTGAATTCTGCAAAATGTAGGGTGAAGAGACTGACACTAGGCTACCTTCGATGCCTGTGGAGTTCTCTGTTTCACGTGAAGCAAGAGGCCGGCACCAACTTCGCTACAATAGCAGTCAGCACATTTTTTAAGAACAAGTAGTATGTAAAAACTAGAACTCAGGAGCCAGATTTCCTGGATCTGAATCCCAGCTCCCCCATTTACTAGCTAGGTAACCTTGCATAACTTACTTAATCATACTCAGATCTGCAGACTGTGAGGACTAATGGGACCATTATCTCCTAGAGTTGTAAATTACTTAGAACAATGTCTGGCACATAATAAAGGCTCAGTGTCAGATAATAATCACTGTGTGACCAACTGAAATGCCTCAGTTCTGCTCCTTAGAAGATAACCCGAGTACAACATACTCAGTCATCTTTCAGCTTGGCAAGGAATGATGGAATGGAAAAATCTAGAAGTAATTATATCTTCCTGGGAAAGACATTCATGTGGAGGACAGAAGAGCAGTTAAATTGTGTACACACAGTCTCCACCTAAAAGGAAGGGTGGGAAATATCCTCGGGGTGGCAGAGCAGAGCCAGACAGGGTTTGAAACTGGGTTGTCCCAGTCTGAAATGTAGACAATGTAGAGAAAGAGTTTAGCCCTATGCAACTTTCCTGAACCTTGAGAAGAACAAAGTGTTCTTTGCATCTCCCCTCCCACATCTTCCCCTAATGTCATCTTAATTTTAAAACACCTTGTTATCAGCTTACAACCCATGCATCTTCCCCTAATGT
>NW_023270377.1:93888418-93904455 GCF_011800145.1 Mirounga leonina | reverse complement strand
GCACAGAAGAAAACAAAACCCATAAATCCCCTACTCTTATGGAGCTCACATTCTAGAAGGAGAAGTTGGGTAATATGCATAACATGTATAGTAGGGTTAAGTGTTATGGTGAGTAACTAGGAGCAGCAGGGATCGAGGTAATGTGGTTGATCAGAGACTGTCTCTCCAATATGGCAGCACTGAAGCAGACTTGAGAGAAATGCAGAAGCAAACCATGAGAATATTTAGGGACAGATGTTCCAGACAAAGGGACCAGTGGAACAGAGTCCCCAAGATGATAATCTGCTTGGTGCTAGGAAGGAATGGCAAGAAACTGGTAGGACTAGGGAGAGGGCATGAGGGGAAGTGGGGGGTAGGAAATGAGATTGGGTGGTGGGGGTGGAGACCAAAGTTGTAGACCAGGTAAGGTTGGTTTGGACTGGAAGCAAGATGTGGGACCACTGGTGGTTTGACAGCAGAGGGCTGACATTTCCTGCTTACGTTTCTAAAGAAACACCAGGGCTTCTGGGGGAAAGACGCACTGCAGAGAAGTCAAGGAGGACACCAGGACACAAGATAGGACATTTCCTGTAATCCAGGGAATGATGTGATGGGTGGCTCTGGCCAGAATAGTGAAGGTGTTAGGATGTGCTCAGATCTGGGATATACTTTAAATTTTATTTATTCATTTATTTATTTGAGAGAGAGAGAGTGTTGTGCAAGTGGGGGAGGGGAGGGGCTGAGGGAGAGGGGGAGAAAGAATCTTAAGTATGTTCCATGCTCAATGTAGAGCCGGATGAGGGGCTCATCTCACAAGCCTGAGATCAGGACCAGAGCCAAAATCAAGAGTCAGAAAGCTCAACGGACTGCACCATGCAGGCGCCCCCTGGGATATACATTAAATGCAGATCCGATGAAGTAAATAGGAGTGAAAGGAATTAAAGAGGCATAAATCAATCCAAGGATTTTACCTGAGAAACCAGAAGGATAGAGTTACCTTTCCTGAGAAAGGGAAGCCTACAGGAGAAGCTGGGTTCAAGGGGAAATCAGGAGTTCTTCTGAATATGTTAGGTTGCATACTATGAAGCATCTAATTGGAGATGTCCACAAGGCCTTTGGATATACAATCCCGGGATTCACAAGCGAGATCCAGGATAGAGATCTAGATTGGGGAGTTGTCAGTATATAACTAGTATTTAAAGCCATGAGGCTGGATGAGATCACCAAGGAAGTGCACATAAATAAAGAAGAAAAGATATTCAGACAGTGAGGTAATGTTCAGGCACATGATAATCTTCTCCGTGCCCACCAGATGGCCAAAGCCCCTACATGTGCATGTAGGGAGCCGTACAGAAATATCTGGACCGCTGCATCAGGAAGGCTGCCATTCTTGCATTCAGTAGTCATTGACTGCCTACTGGTGCCCGGCGGACAGCTTCACAGAGAAAGAAGAGGCAAAAAAACATGATGCCTTGAGGAAAGAGAAGAGCCTTGCTAACGTACACGAAACTCAAGCTGACCTTATTTCCACAGATAAAGATGTCTCTCACCGTTGCCTGGACAAGGCATGGCTAGGTCACCATGCACAAAAAAGAACACTGGAGGGCTGGGCTGACGCCCGTCCCAGTTCCCACGGGTGGCACCCTGCACATCCTTCTCTGGCTTCCCTCCTTGTGCACCACCCTCCCTTACCTCCCTGAACCCCAGGACGCTCCTGAAGGAGCGGCCGCTGGCTGGATCCTGTGAACAGGCAGCTTTAACCACTTCTTTATCCTGAGCATCCTTCTTTCACCTGTTGGAGCTAATAGCAATGTGGTTGACCGAGGGTGGGGAGGGCGGAAAGGCGATCCTAACAGCCAGGAGGGACTACTAAACCCAGTGTCAGGGCAGTAACAAGCCACAAGGAGCAGGACCTGGGTAATTCTCATTTCGGGACTCCTCAGATGTCCGGGAATACCATGGCCTAAGGCATAGTGATTGTTCATCGTCACCCCTCATGGACATCTGGAAGACAAACCGCACTTTTTGCCAAGCCCTTCGACTCACTGAAGCGGGGCTGTCCTGTTGGACACCCCCTCACGTTTCTGAGCATCTATGCACAACATACAGGGCACAGTGAGGGTAGCGGAAGTGTGTGAGTGTGTCTATATGTGGTGAGTTTGTGTACGAGCGCGGGAGTGTGTATAAGTGTGTGTGTACGTGGTATGGATGTGTGAGTGTGGGTGAGTGTGCGTGTATGTGAGTGATGTGTGTGTGTGTGTTTCTGTCTGTCTCTCCCTCTGTGAACCTATGTCACTCCTGTGCTGGGGCGCAGACTGCAGAGAAGCTGCAATAAAGCCAAGACCCACTTGGCGGGAACTTCTACCCCTCTTGGAAGATAAAGTAGGACTGCACGTCAGGTGGGGCAATGAATCATTTAGATCCCAGTGATCAACATTAAACTGAGAGCCCAAATAAACAGTGTGAGCTAAGTTTGGGGCCTCATAAAGCATTTGGATTGCTGGATTTCCCTTCCTGATGAGGCGGTGCGTTTGCCAACTGAGGGTTCGTGAAGTCACGTGTCTCGGAGAACAGCTGCTCCATTCTGCTGCCATGGGAGCTCTGCTGTCCCCTCCCCTTCCCAAATAGTTCAGGCATCTCCCCCTGCATTGGGAACACAGCCCCACGTGTTTCCAGGAAGGAGGGGGAGAGCAGAGCAGGGTGCAGGCAGTTGTCAGAGGCAGAAGGGAAAGTACGGTCTGAAAGTCCTGGGCCTCTATCACGGCTTGGAGAATATTCAGGCTGCTACTGTCTCTGTTGGCCCCAGGCTCCATTGCACTCAGTTGGAGGGCTCCTGGGCTACGTTAAAAAAAGAGAGAGGTGAAAACACCTGGACCCCACTTTAAAAGCTGCAGAGAACTTTACATGTCGCCTACCTTTTGTTCGTCTTATCAACCCTGAAAAATGAACTGATACTCAGAAAATTTACTGTCACAGAAGCCGTCTCAGAAATGAGACTCATGCCCAGGTCTTTAATCTGTTTTGCTAATTTTTATCATAAGGTAATACAGGCTTATGATGGGGTTTTTTTTCAAACTGTACAGAGGAGTATAAGATAAAAGTAAAACAAAACAAAACAACAACAACAAAAAAAAAACACCTCTCTTCATTCCTACAACTTCAGAAATGTCTTCAAGCATAATTATCTATTGCTACCTGTGTCTTCTACATCCTTCCAGAAAGGGTCAGTCATTTGCACAAATACAGGTTTATCCTTTTTAAAAATATAAATAGTGGGGCGCCTGGGTGGCTCAGTCGGTTCAGCATCTGCCTTCAGCTCAGGTCATGATCCCAGGGTCTGGGATCGAGCCTGGCATCGGGCTCCCTGCTCCGCGGGAAGCCTGCTTCTCCCTCTCCCACTCCCCCTACTTGTGTTCCCTCTCTTGCTGTCTCTCTCTGTCAAATAAGTAAATAAAAAATCTTAAAAATACATATATAAATAGTATTATTTTACACAAACATTCACATGGGTATAAAACATTTTACACTTGACTATATACCTTGTCTAATTTTCATATCCACATGTACTATCCACACAGAATTCTCCTGGACATATGCATCCTATTTTATTTAACCAGTTCCTTGCTGATGAATGTGTAGTCGGTTTCAAATGCAAGTCTCTCAATTGCACCTAGCAGGCTTTCTTGCTAACAAACTATAGTGCACTAGTCAGATAACGAGAACTCTAGGACCGCCTCAAGCAAAATAAAAGTTGTTTGTGTGTATAGGTATTTCTTTATTTATACAACACTCAAGGTCAAATAAGGCTTAAGACCTTCACACTTACATCAGTCCTTTCTCAATCTCTTTCTCATTGCTATGCTCTTGGCCTTTTCTCCACCCCCTATCAAACACCAGCACTGCCAGCAAGGAACTGGAAAACAATTTCTTGACTTCCAGTACATCTTCGACTTTGTGTGCCCACAACGCCGGGAACAATTCATTGGAATACCGGTAACAATTTGATAGCCCAAAGACCAAACTGCTCACTGAGCTTTTTGGCTTCAATCATTGATTCAATGTCATATAACACATACAGAAATACGTAGATCAATAGCTATTTACTTTTGAAAAGGCATCTTTGATTTTCTTCCTAATACACCTTGCCTGCCATGACCTTCCAGTACAGGAAAACATTTGTTTCATTGTATGTTTAAGATGAGTATAAGATTCGTGTTTAGGTTTTGATGAGAAGTAGTTTTTATTTTTCTATTTTGTCTGAAATGCAACCATGTGGAGACTTTAAGTTATAGTTTTAGGAACATACCCAGCTGTGTCAGGAACGGAATGGGGATTCATTTGGGTTAAGCCTTGTTCTCAACCTCAGTCCAGGCCCCTAGAGGCAAAATATACAGTATCTTTGTAGCAGAAAGCAGCTGAGTCATTCCTGTTAGAATAATTTCCAGTGACATCTGTGAGCTGTGGGCAGTCAGGCCCTGGATTATCTTCCCTGAGGAGGACTGAAGAGTTCACAGTGCTTATAAGATAAACAATCATTACTACCATAATTTTAAGTAGATTATCTCTCGACAAAGCTGAAGCAGAATCCACAAGGGAAGCCCAGAATTGCTTTTTAAAATTTATTTAATGTTGCACGTTAGTCCATGGACGTGTGTATATAAATTACCCTCGGTGTGTATGCATGTACACACGTGTGTATAATTTTCTTGACCATCTTCACAAAAGAGAAAGGAAGAAGGTGCCCTGATCAGCTATGTGGTACGGATGAAGGCTCCTGGACTTTGGAATTTCCTGACAACATTTTCAAAGAGCAGTAGGATACACCTCAGAACCAACAGTATCTTCTGTTATCATTACTGCACATACACAAGGATACTTTAACGCCCAACAAAATTCCAAATTTTAAAATGGATTTTGATTCTTTATGAAGATCCTAAAAACCTTATTTACAAAAATTCCCTGCATTATTTTTATTCTTCTCCTTTGGCCAGAGGCTGGGGAATACCGGGACACCACTGGACTACCATTTGGGATCTATGGTATGGCAACTGGCCACGTATTAGCTCTTAGGTCTCGCCCATGTTCATTTATCATTCCCAGCTTCAGTTTCCTCTTCTGTGAACTAGAGACAATGATAGCGGTACGTGAGGATGAAATGACATACCACACGTTGGGGGCATAGCATGGCGCGGCCCCAGAGCAGCCTTCCACGCTGTCTCTGAGCCACCTTCCCTTGCACATTTGCAAACAGTGTGTGCCCACCCCCAGCCCCCCCACAGACAGTCCCCTCCCAGGAATCCAGCCAGGACACTAGACCCACGCAGAGCCTGAGAGATGCAGTCATGCATACAGGCTCTACTTTTCTACCCACCCAAATCTACTCCAGCCCACAAATGGTAAAGGCAGCCTCCTTCTGAAAGGTCCCTCAGGGTGGCAGAACAACCACTTCACGTGGGGCCAGCCCTTCTTTGATGGGTGGGTGAGGTTGATAGATTCAGGAGGGGTTGGTATTGGTGTCGGATCACTGTCGGGCAGATGGCTGGATGGTTGGGTGCTGCTCCCACCTCCATCACAGGGAGAATCTGACCCCAGATGTCTCGTTGGAAGGCTGGGAAGAGATGCCCAACCCACATAAGAAAAGCCCCTCTCCTGCTCTCTCTCTCAGGTGCGTGTGCACACCTGGATTCCTGAACAATCTTGCCTCTCCTCTTGGGGCTCCCTGGCCTGCTGCTGTCGCTAGATGGACAAGCTTGTCTACCTAGTGAAACTGTGACCCTCTGGAGTCTGAGACTGTGATTTGTTCCTTTTTGGATCTTCAGGGCCTAGCGTAGTGCCGAACACCAAGTAGGGACTCCATACATCTTGAGTGGGATGAAAGAGCCATGTAAAAGGAAGACCAAAGAGCCATGTAAAAGAGCCATGTAAAAGGAAGGAATTTCTAGCTCTCTGATTCCCCTGATATTACCAAACCGTATTCCACTGCCCCTGTTTCCTCATCTATAAGACAGAGATTATTCTTCCCACCTTCCTTCTCTAGGGTGTTGTAAAGAGAGAAGAAATTGGATCAATTCTAAGGAAACTGTGATGAAGCTTAAAAGCAGTGAAAACCAATGTAATTTTATTTATTTTTTTTATTTCATTATGTTATCAATATAATTATTTTAAGACCTAAAGAGGACACTTTGCATCACTTCCTCTTGATGTGAGGATCACAGGATACTGCTGAGTCGCTGAGTTTACTCATTTCTTCCTGTTTACTTTCACTCATTCATTCTACAAACACACGCTGAACATAAAAGCTGAGTGAGACGACACCTTCCCCTCAAGCAGCCAAGGGTCTTGTGGCAGAAACCAACGGGGAAATAAATACCTGCAAGGCAAAGGAATGTATGCTGTGATGGGCACCACCTCGGATGCCCAGGGGGACACCTAACACAACTTTCTATGCCACGCGGCCCAGCGGTGACTCCTAGGAGAGAGCAGGAGCAAACAGATGAAGCTAGAAAGAAGGCCACTCCTAGCTGAGGGACAGTGAGGTCAAAAGCAAAAAGATAAGGTGCCACACAGTGCAAACTCATGCCCTATGGCTGATGGGGCTCTTGTTTTGAGTTGTTTTATTCTGTTTTACTAAATGTTTGTAGTGAGGCATACATTCTCCAGTTCATCAAGGGCCTCTGCACTACTCTCTGACCTTACCCTTACTTGCTGCTTGTCTGTTTTTTTTGTTTTTGTTTTAACATTGCCAACCTGGGTTTTGATGGCATTAAGTCTGCAAAGCCAGGAACCGAGGGAGGCGAGGCAGGAGGGGTAGGCAGGGGACGGATAGCAGAGGTCTTGGTGGGCCATGGTAAGGAGCCTGAACCTTACCCTGAGGCCTCTGAAGTCCCACAGAAGGGTTTCAAGCGCAGGAGCAACCTGGTGAGATTTTCTCTGTCGATCAGGGGTCACCAGATCTGTCCTGTAAACGGCCAGGTAGTAACCATTCTAGGCTTTGTGGGTCATACAGTCTCTCTTGCAACTACCCAGCTCTGTGACACAGCGTGAGAGCTAGTGCAGCTGATCTGCAGACAAATGACCATGGCCATGTCCCTGTAAGACCACAGGTATGGACGCGGAAATGTGAGTTGCACGTGAAACACAATATTCTTCTTTTGACTGTTTTAACCATTTAAAAATGTACAAACTGTTCTTAGCTCGTGAGCCATACAAAAGCATAGGCGGGTAGATTTGGCTGGGACCTTAGTGTGCCAGGCCCAGTGTTAGAAGGGTCATTCTGGAAGTAGGGATGAGGATGGTGACATTGCAGCGCTAAAGGCAGGGGTGACGCTTAGGACGCATTTGCCATGGTCCCGGTGCGACATAATAGAAACAGGCTCTGGTGGAATGGAGAAAGGTGGGCAAGCAGCTTGGAGAAACTGTGATATTGGGTGCGGGAGATACGGTCAAGGGTGGCCTTCAAGTTTCTAGCATATTCTCGCAGTTGAGAGAAGTGGGTTCCACGGCAGAAACAGGAGTTTCTCCCTTAAACATGGAGTCCTCTTTGGGGAACGAATGGGACATGCAGGTAGAAATGGGTAAGGCCGTTATACCAACTGGAACCATTATGAAAAATAAACAAACGCCTGGCTTCTATCATCACAGATGTCAGAGATGGAGGGGTGGGAAGGAGGAATCTTGTCAATCCCTCTGCCTCAAAGAAGAATTAGACCCAGATCATCTGGAACCAGGGAGAAGTCCTCCTTCCCTGCCGGAGATTTAACCTACACTTTAATGCAAACCACAAGCTGGCTCCCTCTCATTCTGCTGCAGGAGAGACAGAGGCCTGCTGGCGGGAACCCCTGTGGACTGCCGCTGTGAAGCTCAGTTTGCTCATCTTCACAAAAATCGCTGCCTGACAAATTTGCTCCCCTAAATGAGTTGCCAGTGGTAGACTTGGGAAGAACCACATCAAGGATCTTAGTGTATGGTCTCTGTGATTATCTAAGGAGCTGACCACAGCTTCCACTAAGGCAGAGAGTGGGCATTAGCTGAAAGTGATGATTCTTAAAGCGTAGAACTCACTCACTGCACCAGCATCACCCGGAAACTTGAGAAAATGCAGATTCTTGGGCCTGAGCCTCTCCGCCCAGGACCTACTGAATCAGAGACTGCGGGGGTTGGGTCCAAGGACCCGAGGTTCAACAAGTCTTCAAGGCGATGCTGACAGTCGCTCGAGTTTGAGAACCACTGGCCTGAAAGAGGCAGCTGCTGTGGTCCTTGTCAATCTTTGAGTCCCCTGCCTGCCCCTCTTACTGCTCTGGCTCATCATAGCAGCTGATGTCAGTCCCTTAACTCCGAGCAATGCGCTCATCTCTGGGGCTGCTGCAGAGCACCGGCGGGTAAGGAAGTCCGGGGTCCAGTGGTATAAAAATGACACTTTATCCATTTGGATAAACGAGGAGGAAAAGGGCCTTAAGTGGTGTTGTGGTTACAAATACAAACTCAGGCATCAGACTCTGTGAGTGGGGATTTCTGCTCTATCACCTGCCATGCGGGGTAACCTCAGAAAAATTACCAAACTTCTCTGTTCCCACTTTCCTCACTTCTATAATGGGGACAATAAGAGTACCTCACTCATCAGGTTGTTGTGAGGATTACATGAGTTAATGTTGGCAAAGCACATTTAACAGTGCCTGGTGCCAAGTACCACAGGGCTGCTCTTTACCATCATTTCTATGCCAGAGATAACTCATCTTCAACAAGCAACACAACGCATAACACATCGCAGGTTCTTGGGGGCAACCATGCTCTAAAGATCTTCTAGAAACCTAATCTTCTTCCCGGCAAGTTTCTACCTTTCTCCAAACTCCCGTATGGAGCCCTGCATTGATGAAGCAGGCTGGGCCAAACATCTCTGAGAACATTGCTTTTCTTCTCCTCTACTTCAAAGGGCTAAATGTGAAGCAGACTTACTAGGCCTTCCCCTAAGACTCACAGCCAGACCTTGGCCCCGTAGCTGTCACAACCCCACTAGTCCAGTGATGGACAGGACCTGAGTCCAGCGCAAGAAACTTTCTCCCTGACAACAAGGGCCTAGTTGCTTTAATTTACACATGATTGTTACCTTGCTCCCAAATCCCCACCGGGCCTCCCCAAGTGGGTGAGGCGGAGGCTTCCCAAAGAGGTGGCCTGCACATTGTAGCTGGTGCATAGAATTCTGACTAGGATGTGAATGCTGGAAAGAGGGATGCTCTGTTAGTCTCCTAGAGCAACTGGAACAAATTAGAACAAATTGGGT
Organism: Mirounga leonina; assembly: GCF_011800145.1. Classification (NCBI taxonomy): domain Eukaryota; kingdom Metazoa; phylum Chordata; class Mammalia; order Carnivora; family Phocidae; genus Mirounga; species Mirounga leonina. The sequence continues at coordinate 93,895,199 of NW_023270377.1, read as the reverse complement.
GGCTTAAAACAGAAACTTTTTCTCCCTCAGTTCTGGAGGCTAGAAGTCTAAAATCAAGGTGGTGGCAGGGCCGTGCTCCTTCTGAAGGCTCTAGGGAAGAATCCTTCCTTGCCTCTCCCTCGCTTCTGCTCGTTACCAGCAGTTCTTGGCGGTCTTTGGCTTAGGTAGCTGTGTTGCTCCAACGTCTGCCAACCAGAGGTTGACCAGAAGGTCAACATGTGGCCTGCTCCCTGCGTGTCAGCATGCCTCCACATCTCCCTCTCTTTATATGAATACCAGTCATGGGACTGAGGGCCACACTAACCCAGTAGGACCTCATCTTAACTCGATTATGTCTGCCAAGACCCTATTTCCAAGTAAGGGCACATCCACCGGTAACTCAGGGTAAGACCTCAACATATCTTGTTAGGAGACACAACTCAACCCACTGCAGACGGCAGCTATTTCATCTTATGTGCAGACTCGGAGCTGTTGGGATTGGGGGCAGGAGGGGCTGTGTGAGAATTGAGATCCTCACACCCCAGCAGGAGCGAGTGTGGGGGTCAGTTACGGCCACTTTCAGGGAGAAATGGGGGGAGGCTTGTAGGCTCTCCGCCAGGTGTCTGCCTCACCCACCCAGGGGATGGGAGAGTCAGAGAAGTGAAATCCCCACATGGCACGTCTAGGTGTGGAATCTGGGAATTGAGCTTGGCAATAGGAGGGTGCCATCTGACTTTTGGCGGAAGAGAAGCACTGAACAGAGCCCCTGCTAAGTGCCAGGCACACTGAATAATTGGATAATGCATACATTATCTTGCCTATAAGACACACTTCACTGACTTCAAGACAGGCCTGGCCTTGATTGTGTTGACTAAAAAGGGGAAGAGGCTGAGAGGAGAGAGGAGAAGGGCAGGCAGCAGTGGCTGTGGGAACATGGGGCTCTGGGAAGCACAGCGAGGCCCCTCTCGCCCTCCAAGTCTGGGACCCAGGGTGAGACACTAGGATTCAGGAGTGTCCCCACAGGCGTCCGCCTGGAAACCCTGTCCGCTGCCCCAGAGGGCATGAAATCAGAAATGGGGAGGGAGCAGGGGATTTCCCACTGCCTTTTGGGAAGAATCCAATCTGCTTATCCATGCCTAGCAACGGTTTTAAAGCCAATCAGTCACACACCCCGTGGTGAGGTGAGGGAATGCCAAAAGATTTCTGAAGAGTCAGAGTAGAAGCCGCCTTCTGTCAGACCTCTGCCCGGCTGGGGCTCAGCTCCACAGGCTGGGTCTCCCATCCAGTCTCAACAGTGGCGCTCCGCTGATGCGCATCCCGGTGAGGTGGGAACCGCTGAGGGGACCCACTGTAGGCTGGGTCCAGACACACAGATCTCAGGAGAATAAACTCATCGCAAAAGAGAACATTGAGCCAGCGCACAGGGGGCCAACTTGAAAACGAGTAAGCATGCTTTTTGCTGACGTTTAATAACAGATCTTATAGAAACTCATTTCGGCTCAGGAATCAATTGTCCTAGCGCACCTATCCAAGGGGCCTGCATCTGCAGAAGAAATGAGTTTGATTCCATGAGCATTTGCCTAATAGGAGATTTCGCTTCTGCTTTCTCAAGACCAGAGAGCTCAATGTGGGAGGAAGAGAGAGAGAGAGAAGTAGGGAAAGAAGGAGGGAAGCAGAGGGAGGAAGAGAGAGAGAGAAGTAGGGAAAGGAGGAGGGAAGCAGAGGGGGGAGAGAGGGAGAGAGGGAGAGAGAAAGAGAGAGAGGTTGGCCTTTGGGGACAGAGTGAAACACTTTAGTCCTGGCACACACTGTGGCAAGTGCACAAAACCTTTTTTGTTCCAAGGCCAGACCCCAAACAATGGGCCGTAGGGACGCCTTTGAGAAATGCTCACGTGCCCACTGAAGCAGAGCTGACCGCGTTACAAGCAGGGAGCCCAGGAGTTGTCTGTAAATTGGTAGAAAATGAAGTCCCATTATAAATCCCCTTCACGGGACGCGTCGTTGGCACCTCTCCCTCTTGATGTGTGGCACTTTCACTCTCAATTTGAGAAAGGGTCCCAGGCCTAGGAGGCAGTGCCGAAAGGTCTTTACAAGCGAGTCCTTCCCGAAAGATGGATGGCTGGCAGGCTCAGCGGACAGGCCTGGATGTGTGGAGCTCCGCACGCGCTCTCAAGGCTGGGGCAGGAGGGGCCTGGGAGGCTCCCGTCCTCAAGGGGTCACTGAGGCAGGCGTGGCTCACCTGAGGGGGCTCCCTTCCTGTCTGTGGGGCCGGCCCTCCAACTGCTTCCTTAGGTGCCCTGCATCTGCATCCTATCTCCACTTCTCACCAGGTCACCACCCGTCCAGCGGTCACCACAGCGCCACTTCCTGAGGATGATGTATTTTACTTCTGCCAGCAGAGCCCCCCGCCTCCCCGGGGACCACACAGACTGAATGACCACACATGGAATGATGGGAGGGCGGAGAGAACTGTCTGCGGACGTGATGATAGACATGGGCTCAGGCCTCTTGAAATAAAAGGCAGCTAGCCTTGCTTGCCTGCCTCTGAATGAATGATCTGTGAACTGCATTTCTTCGGCTACCGCTGCCAGATTGGGAGACCAAGAAGACTCATCCACTTACTCATTCATTCAACAAATACGTACTAAGTACCAGCGCAGTCCCACACATGGTTCTCGGCACTTGGAATACAGTGGGAAACAAATTTGTTTTTTTTTTTCAATCCCTACCTGGAAGGGCTTTTTAAAATGCTTTTTGCAAATGCAAAGGTTCTGAGACAGAAACAAGCCTGGTGTGTTTGCAGCAGACAGCAGGTGAGCATGGCCAGAGTAGAGCCGAAGCAGTGGCCAGTGGGAAGTGAGGGGGTTAGCCAGAGCTCAGGTTACACACCCAGAAGACCAGGGTAGGGTTGATTTTATTCTACTAACAATGAACAGGAGGGTGCGGTCACCTGAATATTTTTTTTTCAAGATTTTACTTATTTGACAGAGAGAGAGAGTGTGTGCAGGCGTGTGAGCACAAGCAGGGGGAGCAGCATAGGGAGAGGGAGGAGCAGGTGCCCTGCTGAGCAGGCAGCCCGATGTGGGGCTTGATCCCAGGACCCCGGGATCATGACCTGAGCCAAAGACAGACGTTTAACCGACTGAGCCACCCAGGCACCCCCTGAATAATGTTTTTAAAATATCAAGACATCTGCTCTATGGAGAACAGATACAAAGGGAGCCAGGGTGGGCGAGGGAGGCCACTCTAGGGAGGGAGAAGAGGCTACTCTAGAACTATCTATTCAGGGCAGACAATTGTAGGAAGTGCCTTAAGCAAAAGCTGACGGGATTGTTTGGAAATGGATCTCCAAGTGTGGTGATCACAGAGGAGGAGGCATTTGGGCCAAGCCTTGGAGATTTGGACACAACAAGGAAGAGAGGAATTAAAGCTCTGTTCTGGATGATGAGCAGTGAGGTGATTTAGGAGATCGTGTGAGGACAGGGGTGCTGGAAAAGCCAAGGTCGTGAAGGCTGATGGGTGCCAGACAGCGAGGGCCTGAACACTAGGCTGAGGCACTTGTCCTTTATTCTGCAGGTGAGAGAGCCATAGGGATCCTTCAGAAGGGAAGAAGAGCACAATGGTCTCTGGGAGCAGTTTAGAGCAAGGGTCAGCAGACTGTAATTGTGAAAAGAGTGACTAGTGTAGGCTCTGTTGGCCACAAGTTTTCTCTTAAAACTGTTCAGCTCTGCAGCCCTAGACAAATACATCAACAAATGAGTGTGGCTGTGTTCCAGTCCAATGTTTCTTACAAACCTAGGCCTTGGGCCCCATTTGGGGGGCTGACTGTAGCTGGCCAACCCCTGAGTTAGAGGAAGGGAGAGAAGTTAGCCAGTCTTGGAGAGGATGTGGAGTGGGGGGTTAGACTAATGACAGAGGGAGGGGAAGACACAGATGTGGGAGGCATTGTGCATATTGTCAGGGGAGGAGGCAGAGGGGAGGGGGCTTCGTCATTCCTAAATATCTAGAATCAGGCAGAAGGGCTTTATTCACCAGCTAAGATAAAGAGCAAGCAACGGGCAGGAAGTGGTATAAGCTGCAGAAGTAGACGACCCCACCCCCTCCCGCAGACACACACATGCAGGGGAGGAGAAAGTGAAGAAGATGCATCTATGTCTACTGGATAGCCAAGAGATACAAACCACGTAGTCCGCTGAGAAACAACGATCAGAGAGTCGGGAGGTGACCTGCCCAGTGATGCAGCCTCAGGGGAGCTCCCAGAAGGGTGTCTGTCCCCCAAGGGCAAGCTAAAGGCACTGGTGGCTTTAGGGACTTTATCCATTGCAGGGTTTCTCCTGCATCTTCTTCTGGTCCCCTAGCATTAGGTAGCCCCTGTTTCCTGAGCGCCCACCAACCATTTAACCTCAGACTAGGGACTCTAAGGTGCCATGAAAGACCATGTGGTGTAGTCTTCTCTGTAAGTCCCAGGGGAGGCATGAGCCACTGGCCAGCTCACTGTAGTGTCTGGAGGAAGGAGGCCCCTGGAAAGGCAGGGAAGGCAGGTGAGAAGTGTCCAAGTGGTGAGAGAAACACGCAAATCAGCCAATAACAGCAATGGGTGGGCCTTGCCAAGGAGCAAGGACAGCCAGTTTTTAGGCTGTTATGTAATTAACCTTAGAATGCATGCGGGAATTTTCATTTTGCCCCTTTGCCCCTGGTCTTACTGTCCTTGCCATTGCTGAGAGGCTGCAGAGCACAGCAGCTAAGACGTGAATCATGGATCATTACATCAAAAACTAATGATGCGTTGTATGGTGACTAACATAACATAATGAAATTAAGTTAAATTTAAAAAAAAAGAACGTGGACTCTGGAGACAGCCGCCGGGTTTGAGTGGCAAGCTCCCCTGACTGGTGTTGCTTCCCCCTTCGGGGCCTCGGTTCACCTCTTCTGCAAGCAGGCTCATAACAGAGCCCCCCCACCCCCCATGACATGGACATGGGCATCTGACCCTGAGGATGCATGCAGGGCTCACACCCACACCGGGCTTGGGGCAGGATGCCCTTTGCCTGCGCTCACCTCTGGGTTTCCCTTACTGCTTCTGCTGGGCCAGTAACATGGGAGTAGGGTGGGGCTGGAGGTCTGAGGAGTCCCCTGCCCAACGCTGAGGACTGGCCCTTGCCCTTTCTCTCTGCTCCTTAAGGTGATGAAAACAAATGAGCACCTCACAGCCATCACGATGTACTTCCCGGGGCCCAGGCCTTTCTGGGACAGATATTTTCCTTCTCAAGATGGAAACTCGGCAGGTGGAGAGCATTTTGCAGTTTTAATTAATACAGATTAATCTACCTCCCAGGGCTGTTTGCAGTATTAATCCCTAGCCAGTGCCTTAAGCTCCTTAGCAGACAGGCACCGTGTTCTCACCAAGTAAGCTGGACTGGATCCCGAAGCCCTGTTCCCCCAGCCACTGCCCCCCATCTCATGTAACCGCCTCCCCCTCTCTGTAAATTGGTTGGTTGGGCCCGGCGAATTTGAGTTTATCCTCTGCCTGGTGCAATTATGTGTGAAAATCCTGGATCCTTGCCTCCGGTGAGGGGAGGTAGGGGAGCATTTGTGTGGTCTGGGCACTGAACTGGGGTTCAATCCTGCCATGACTCTGACAGCTGAAGCTGCTGTCTCTGACCTCCTCCGTGGGTTCCTGAGCCACTCTTGGGGAGCAGGGGCGGTGGGGCAGAGACACAGTTGGGGGCGCACACAGAAGGGCAGAAGAAACAGCGCTGGAGAATACTGATGGGCTTGATAACTTGGCGGAGTAGCCTGAAACCAGAGTCCCTGAATTAGCCATAGGGCCTCGTTTAGAAATTGTGGTAAGAAATAACTCTGTTCATCAATTTGTGAAAGCTTGTTTTGTATAGGGTAGGTATATCAATATAAATAATTTGCATTGGGGATTTTGCCTAGCTTAGTACTTTGCTTTTGTTGATTTGATTTGTTCCAATGCGGGCGCCTATTTCCTGAGAAAACCCCAAAGAACAAAGTGTTACAAATGCATCTCAGCTCTTTGGGCATATTTAAAATTTCATTCCTTGCTACGTTAGCACATGTTTTACAGAGCGGCAATGACCTGGGTAAATCAAGTACAAAAAGACAGCAGGAAATCTCCTCTGAGGCTCTATGAGCTAAAGAACCATAATAAAATGTAAAAAAAAAAAAAAAAAAAGGAATACACTCACTAAATTGAAGCAAACTATCTCTTTGCATATGCCACAACGGCATCAGCAGATTAATGTAGGAAAAGAATGCTGATTTTTCACAAATTAACCTGTGGAAAAGGCCATAGTCCTCACCTTGGCCTTCTAATATTGACAAACCGAACTTGAATCAGATTCTGATACAGCTTCAAACTTTTTTTAAAACAGAATTTCCTAAAGAAGGAAATATGCGGCATCATTTTTCTGGTAATATGCTCTATGAAAAAAAGATATGAGGTGCAAATAAGTTTGGTAAATATCCCCTATTATAACATCTCTTAGAATTCACAATGAGGATGAGCATATTAAAGGTTCTGAGAAGTCTGTGAAAAAGAGCCTTCCTTAATTTACTTAAGTTAGGAAGCCTGTTTATCACAAAGAACTTATGAACAACCCCCTCAAATAGTTTCCCAGCAAAACACCTCTTAGATTTAGTCCCTAAATTCCAGGAGAAAGCTTCATGCTGCCTTCTCAATATTGGTGATCAGTACATCTGACGGATTCTTTTTTTCTTTTTTTTTTTTAATTTATTTGAGAGAGAGAGAATGAGAGACAGAGAGCATGAGAGGGAG
>NW_023270377.1:93800693-93888408 GCF_011800145.1 Mirounga leonina | reverse complement strand
GAGAGCATGAGAGGGAGGAGGGTCAGAGGGAGAAGCAGACTCCCTGCCGAGCAGGGAGCCCGATGTGGGACTCGATCCCGGGACTCCAGGATCATGACCTGAGCCGAAGGCAGTCGCCCAACCAACTGAGCCACCCAGGCGCCCCCATCTGACGGATTCTTAAGTACCCATCCCCCATTGAAAACACCTGGATCCCCACTGATGAAGAGAGCTGGTGACTGTCCCTACAAAAGCCTCCAAAACAGTGTTTCTCAAACTCTGGTATGTATCAGAATCATCTGGAGAGCTAATAAACGCACCGAGCCCAGGCTTGTCAAGTTAGGACAGGACCTGGGCCTCTGAATTGTTACCCAGCGGTCCCGTGATCCGGATGCACAGCAAGCTTGAGAACGGCTACTCCAAAAGCCAGAGGCAGGGATGGAGAGGGGCTTGGGAGAGGTGAGGTTTGGGCCTGGCCTAGAGTTTGTCAGAACACTGAACCCACAGGGGTTGCTGAGCACCAACCAGCTACCCAGCTGTAGGCTACAACAGTGCTACCATCTGGGGGCGTTTTAGAAGATCTACTATTTGTGTGAGGGTTTGTCTGTTTGTTTGTTTGCACCAGATATTGCTCATCGGGGGTTTAATAGAATAAAATGAAAGGAACCCAAAGTATAGCTCAGCTGGTCTCTAAAAGGCCTTTTTCCTAAACAGGACTCCACCTCTGGCCTCAGACGATGGAAAGGTAGCTGGGAGAAATACTTAATGAAGAACAAAAGCCTGAGTCTAACACAAATGACATTTTTATTTTTTTGCCATTTCCAAAACAGGCTGAAGTATACTAAAATCTATAATCTTTTTAATGGCTTTTATAATTTACTAGGTCAGTATCCACACTATATAGAAAACCCTCATTATTTCCAGCTCTTTTAATTTGTCATTTTAATCATTCTGACTTGAGAAAAAAAAAAAATGTTGAAAAGCTGTTTCCAGGTAGCTTTTCACAGAAGTTGTCTAATCAAATCATTAATCACTCTGAGTCATGGAGGTGAGCTCACCACTTCCCTCCTAAGCCTGCTGCCAGGCATGGGAGTCCCCCACTGGACCTGGCTGGAGCATTTCCACTTGGATGGGATGAAATTGCATATCTTCCATCCATTGTGCCAGCTCACCAAGCTTAACCCGTCACCCACGCACCCCCTCCTTTTGTTAGAGTGAGTTGAGTCTTGAGTCTCTCACTCAAGAATCAACTAGATGGGGGCGCCTGGGTGGCTCAGTTGGTTAAGCCTCTGCCTTTGGCTAAGGTCACGATCCCAGGGTTCTGGGATAGAGCCCCCCCCCCCCCTCAGCAGGGAGTCTGCTTCTTCCTTTCCCTTTGCTCCTCCCCCCGCTGGTGCTCGTTCTCTCTCTTTCTCTCTCTCGCTGACTCAAATAAATGAATAAATTTTTTTAAAAAAGGAATCAACTAGATGTACATGTTTGCCCAAATCAGACAAGCCAAGACAATACCGGATTAAGCCTGGAAGGTGTGGGGGAGGGTTTGAAAGGGACTGAGGAAGAGAGACTCTTTGAAGAAGCCCTTCTGTGAATACCAGATAGTCTACCTTAGGAGATTCATCTGAAGATGCCTAAGGGTATTTTTAATGCTTCCAAGGTTTAAATATGACAGAGGGGGAAAAAAGCACCCATAATTTTAAAAGTTCCATCTTGGGTTTACTAAAGGAAACGGTGAAATCCCTAAGCACTTGCTTCGAAAGCCCATGTATGGCAGACACATCTGATGCGCAGCATGCCTTCACGGCTGACGCTCCCACCGCCCCCAAGTGGCCACAAGGAAATCCCCGTGTATTTTCTGGTGGGGTGAGTCGGGAACTCATTTTAACGACTGTATCTTAGTTATGGGCTTCTGTTTTTAACATGATGGTTCAATGCTGATAAAATCCAGGGACAAGTTGCTGGGATTAACTCACATCTTGTTAGAAAATCCCCCGCTCCTAGATCTAGCTTCTGTGATTTGGGGAACTTTTTTCTTTTCATCTGTGGATCCAGGGAATACCTAATGTGAATCTGATTTTAACATTTTCTCTGCTTGCAAGATAAAATTATTTATTCTATATGATGACATTCTTAAAAGGCGGTTAGTATCCACAGGAAACAGGACAACTGAAGTAACACTATACCTCTGTAACCCTTTTTACTAAAACTCCTCACTGACCTTGTGAGAACATGTCTGTTCTCATGATCAAATAACTTCGCTCTCTAAAGACATGTTCCACCCATTTTCGAATATTCTTCATCTACCTTGTGGGAAGAAGAGTTTATAAGAGTGTATAGAATCAATATATTAATTATATATTCATTATTTTAGGAATGTATTGGACTAATCACCAAATTAATTAATGGCTGTTACCATAAAGCCATTTTATTAATATATAAATTTCAGCTACAGAGATGTCTAAATGGCTGGTAACCAATCACCTGCATATCTGGTGAAATTAAAGAGCACAAGGGTCCAGAATGAGTTTGAGAATTCATGGTAACAAATTTTATCCACACAAATAAAATAATAATAATAGCAACATTGCTCCTTTGATCAAGAGCTTTATGCCAGACAGTCCTGATACTCCTTGAGTGTTAGTAATGTGGAATCAAGAGCCAATAGCTTATAGGAAGACTCACAATCATAATGTAGAGATCCTGGAGATGCACAGGCCCTTTCCTGCCAAGGAGGGAAGGAGCCCTGACAGCACCAGGATTTGAACCAAGAGACCAGGCTTCTCGGAGTGGCTCTGCGTAACTCAGCATACCACTTTGGGCCTTACCCTTACCCCCTTTCCACGTGTGTTCCGCTCTAGGTAAAATGGAGACAGCCTCAAAGGTTTCCTTCGAGACTCAACAATAGGTCAATGAAATGTAATGTAAATGTAAAATCTTTCTTAAAATGCCCTCAGAATTTGGATTCGGGAAAACATTTTTTTTTTCTAAAACACAAGTCCAATCATATAACTTTTCTCTTCAGAAACCCTCAATTGCCCATTATCTAGAGAATAAAGTTCAAATTCTTCACGTGGTATTCCAGCTCCCTCACAGTCTGTGCCTCTCCTTCTTCTGCGTTCCTAGACCAGCCCCACAGAATTTATTGGCACTTTTGGAATGTTTCATGCACTTTCATATCTGGGTCTTTGTACAAACTCTCCAGTCAGCTCCTGACAAAATCCTGCTCCTCCTCAAAAGCCAGTCCAAATGGAGCATTCCCTTACAGATATTTCCCTCTTATTCATGCATCCAGTATTATGAAGTGCTTTTGACATGCCAAGTATCAGAACTGTTTTATTTTCCCTGAACTAGTACTTCAGGTGTATTTCTAACATAATGCTAATTTCAGCCTGCCTTGTGGGATTTTTATTATTTTACCACTAGATTGGAAGCTCTTTGAGGAAAGGAGTTATTCACTGCTCACCTCTCTACCTCCATGTCAGTACATAGAAAGTACTTGACTGATGTTTGTTGAATGAATAAGCTGTTTTTTATTAATCTTGAAATTCTCACAGTTTTGTTATTAAAGCAGTCACATGAGCTTAATGGCACCTCATAAGCTCTGAAGGGATGAAGGGCAACTTCTGCCACTTTTTTTTTTGTAGAAATGAATACAATTGACCCTTGAACAATGCAGGGATTGGGACGCTGACCCCCTGCACATGGAAAAACCTTGTAAGTGGACCCGCACAAATCAAGCCCTGTGTCGGGCTCTGTCCTCAGAGGGGAGTTTGCTTGAGATTCTCTCTCTCCCTCTGCCCCTCCCCTTCTCGCACGCGCGCACTCTCCTCGCTAAAATAAATATTTTTTAAAAATAAAAATAAATAAAATAAACATATAATGGACATTGAAAGAAAGAGACTTTGAGGCGCACCTGCGTGGCTCAGTTTAAGCGTCTGCTTTTGGCTCAGGTCATGATCTCAGGGTCCTGGGATCCAGCCCCACGTCAGGCTCCCTGCTCAGTGGGGAGTCTGCTTGAGATTCTCTCTCCCTCTCCCTCTGCTCCTCGCCCCACTTGTGCATGTGCTGTGCTCCCTCTCTCTCTCAAATAAATAAATAAATCTTAAAAAAATAAAACCATGCATCACAAAGTTTAGAAACATTTTCCAGAATGCTAAAGCTCAAACATTTGGAGAGGGTGTGTCAAGAGTGACTCATAACAAATAGCAGTAATAAATAAGGCAATTGGTAGAAAAGAGGGTACCACCCACACAGAACAGTTCCTTAGGAATTTTAGTTTAAATTCCCGGGTCAGCTTTATTCTTTATAAATGTGGTACTTTTTAACCTTCAGAAACCTACTTAATCCCAATAGGAGACAAATGATCCTATGAGAAGTTGGTGTCCCATCCTGCTTTCTTGGGTCTCCTTCCTCCTCATTATGAATAAGTAGCCTCCATGTTCTATCTGAAACTCATGCTGAATCATCTTTTCCCTCTTTAATGTCATGGTGGGGGGGGGACACAATGGGGTGATCTCTGTGCAAAACTGGCCTAATGGCTAGATACGAGAGGTATATTTCTCATACAATAGCCAACCTAGCAAGTACCCTATAGTCCAGAGGAGTGATGAAAGAGACAAAAGAGGTAATAAACTGGGTTCAGACGAAGATGGATTGGAGATATATTTGTATGGTGGCAGTGTGCTCTTCAGGAATATACTGGAAGTATGAGGAAGAGGGAGGCCAGAAGAGATTATTTCTCAGCTTTGGGCTAAAGGACCATTGTTCTAGGAGCCCCTCACAATTGCTGTCCAGGTGTCTCTGATCTCCAGTGGGCAATGAACACATCAGTAAGCTCCCTCGTTTCCTCTCAGGGTGCCATGCTAAACACAGAAGGCAAAGCGGTGCTGGAAAGTTCCAGGCAACCCAATATCCAGAAGAAAGGTGAACATTCTTTTCTTCCAGTGAAAAATGAAGACCCGCAAACAGTCTTATATTATCCCACAGGTCCAAAGTTAATAAGTAGACACACACACACACACATTAATGCTTTTACAAATAATCCAAAAGAAACTATAACAAAATGTTTACAGTACACTATGTATTATGTTATCTTCCTTCTTTCTGTTTACTTATATTTTCCACAGGAAACGTATTACTTCTTCAATCAGAATTCTTTTTTTCCCACAGACACAGATTTCCATGAAAATACAATCCATGTTGGTCAGAGGGGACCGTGGGGCTAACAAGGTGCTTCAGTTATAAGGGAAGAGCACAGAGTTTTTATTTTCAGGGCTTTCCGGGGCTTTTGTACTTTTTCTTTTGTGTTCTTAGAAATGTGAGAGTGACCTCCTGCCCAGAGAAATGACCTTGGATTTAAATTTGAAATACTAGCACAATCTGAATGCCTGAAAAGGGGCATTGCATTCAAGAACACAAGGTGAAATGCTGCTCTGTTCTTTGTTGACGCATGATCCACCCATCAGATCACTTGTGAGAGACGGATTGTTGCATCATCTCCCAGAGATTCCCTCCACTTCTGCCAGTGGCAAAAAGCATTTCTGGTCCCCTTCCTCTGTCCTCAAAGTTACAGCAGCCATAGGCTTTCAAGGTGGGGCCCAGAGAGCAGCCGAGAGCAGGCAAGTGGTCATATGGGGAAAATAACTCCTTCATTGCATCGCTTTCTTTTGCAATATTTGTTAGGATGGCAAGTTCGTGGGCCCCTCCTTTCCCCAGAGGTTCTATGTGTTCCCTTGTTTGTTTGGCTGTCAGAGACAAAAGGAATTTTCCCCACTAAAAGGTTTCTTGTGTTATTTTTTTTTTGTCTGTCCTTTATCTTCAATAACACAGCAAAACTTCTTATCCCTCATGAAGTAATATGATGTCTGAGATTTGCTTTAAAATATTCGACCATGGATGAAAGGCTGGGTGAGTGGAGTGTGGCAGCTAACAGGCCCTCCTGGTGGGCTCCTACAGGCTATTAGAGACCCCTCACTAATCCCTAAAAGACAGTAGCTAACACATCCTCTCTCCTATTAAACTCCCTTCAAATAATCCTTGTTTTCAAATCTCTCATCTTCTCTCTTATAGACTGGGCAGGATGTTGGTGTTGACCTGATCAGTTCACTTAGAGCACATCCTTTGTAGAATATGGGTGCACTTCCCACCACAGACTTCAGCTTTGGCACTTCAGCCAACTCTTAGACATCAAGAGAGTCACTTTGACATTCTACTATGATCACATAGGTACCTCATTAATTTTGCTTACCAAGAAAAAAAGCAAAATTTCTCTTCAAGAATAACTCACTATTTTGTCTAATTGCCATTAGTAGTTTATAACAGACTTCCCATACTCTTGAGAATTCCAACAAAACTAATGGTGACCTTAGAATTCACAGGAAAGATAGGATGGACATTTGAAACCAGAAAAAGCCAAAAGCTTTCTAGAGAGATACTCCAAACCTAATTATGGCAATAAGATATGATTGTGTGAAGAAAAAGAGAGGTAGACGTTGGCTAAAACATCTGGATTTAGGGGTGCCTGGGTGGCTCAGTTGGTTAAGCATCTGCCTTCAGCTCAGGTCATGATCCCAGAATCCTGGGATCCCCTTCTCCGTGGGGAGGCTGCTTCTCCCTCTCCCTCTGCCTACTACTCCCCCTGCTCATGCTCACTCTCTGTCGAATAAATAAAATCTTAAAAAAGTAAATGAAATAAAATATCTAGATTTAGTCTAACAACAAATGACGCAACCGAGTTATTCCCATAGGGGGTCAAAATACCTGAATCAAGAGAGAGCATCTGGGTTGGAAAGATACATCTTTCTTTATCCCTACATGATCTTTAATCGCAAACAAACTAAGGATTGTTTTTTTTATGAGGACATTGAAAAGTGTGACACTTCACTACATAATAAATCAATCTTCTTAGTCTCCCAAGTAATATATATTAAAGTACTTTTTAAAGTGCAAAATAATGAACAAATATAAGACATCATGATCATTAAGTTGGCATTTTATTTTTTATGATTTTAAGCTTTCTTTTTATGATCAACATGAACATTCTCTCTGGGAAACTTCATTTCTCCTTATCTCCATGTGAATGTGCTAGTGCTAAGAAATGCTAAGAAAAATGTAGATGTAAGTTTTATGTTCCTACACTGGCCACAAAATAGTAGTGTGGCAAAGAGGGGGAAATGGATCAAATTAATGCTAAGAACTACTTTAGCTTTGGGCGCCTGGGTGGCTCAGTTGGTTAAGCGGCTGCCTTCAGCTCAGGTCATGATCCTGGAGTCCCGGGATCGAGTCCCGCGTCGGGCTCCCTGCTCAGCAGGGAGTCTGCTTCTCCCTCTGACCCTCCCCCATCTCATGCTCTCTCTCTCTCTCTCATTCTCTCTCTCAAATAAATAAATAAAATCTTTAAAAAAAAAAAAGAACTACTTTAGCTTTGTCTACCTGTCCTTTAAGAAAGACCTAATGGATGCAAAGCCTTCTGCAGTGCTGTCCTTGAGAGGGTTTTGCTGTTCAACCACCCAGCCCATCAGGAACTTGGACTGAGCACCTACCACAAAACACCAGTAAGTAGCAGGCACTGAGAAGGGACGCCTCAGAGTGGATGCTACAGAACCGATCCCCATGAAGAGAATGTACACTGTTAAGAAAGCAAATAGAGAGAAGAAACAATTTATGAGGGCTAGGTATAGCATCCCCAGAGACGAAGCCAAGTTAAACTCAGATATCCAGACAAGGTTCCTTGAAGACACTTCCTCCTTGCTTCCTCAGAATCCCTGAAAATAAATCACAGGACAGTAGATTCAAAGCCTCTGTCCCATGCACACATTCTCTCAGCAACATCTCCAACCTTTGATAGGATGACTTCCCTAGAAGAAAGCACAAAACATGGGAATGGCCTATTCTACTTTTCCAATACCCAATGAACGCACAAGTACTTTGTAGTGGGAGAGATTTATACCAAGGCCCACTGCTATAATTGCTGAGAAAGATTTTCTTCATGAAGATTGTTTATCTTCCACCCATACCACTCCAGAACTGAAATGAATATTGTAAGAACAGTAGCTGAATGGTATTTATCTAGCTCCACCTCTCCTCCAGTATTTTGAGCCCCTATTTGATTATTCGAAACAACACAGGAAGTTTCTCACTTCAGCTTGGAAATAGAACCATCTAGGATATGAAACAAAATTGGAGGCTTTGAAGACAATCCTTTGACTGTGGCGTGATAACGGCCACAGCTCTCCTGCCTGCCCCTGAGACGTCCATGCTATTTCTTGAAGGCCACTGAAGAATGTCCTCAATAGCCGCCTCTGTTCCACATGAAGACCAGCTCCCTTCCGAGGCCTCTCTGCATCCTCTTTCCTGTTCTGGGGGTGGTCCCTTTACTGAAGTGGGAAACAGGCCCTTATCCAATCTTGAACAGCACGTGATTATGCTTGAGCTATAAAGCAGGAGTTGGTTGTGTTCTTAGGGCGTGAACAGAAACTCGAAGCACTCCTTTTAGTTTGGTCTTCTTTCTCAGAGCTCTTTCATGAGTCCTTGGAGAGAGCGTTCAAAGAAACTTCGAAGCAGCCCTCTGCCATGATCCGTTGTCAACGAACCAAGTTCTGTCCCGTAGGAGGAATTTCTACCCATGTGTTTCTCAGTCATTCCTACAAATACACCCCCAGTGTGGATGTGCCACAGAGCTCCAGGCCCCTGAGTAAGACCACCACGGACCAGCCATGCCCCTCCCTCTGTGTTTTGTTCGGGGCACAGTTTCAGACACTAGAATTTTGGCAGCATAGTTGAAAAGATTAAAAGGCTCGAAACAACAGTAAACAAGTTGGCAACAATTATAATACAATTGCTCCATGATGTTTCTTGGTTCATATAAAAGCACTCATAGTTATCACGCTATTCATTTGGTCCCCCTTCAACACTGGGACACTATTTGAGTAGAACCATTTCCTGTCCTAACAGCCCCTTTATAGACTCAAGATTCAGAACTCTGACATGTTTCACTACACATGTGATGATCTGGGATACCACATTATACATCTCATACTCCTAATGGCACTTTTGATTAAATGCTCCAACTAAGAGATACAGCTTTAAGAGTAAAGCTTTAGAATTAAAAAAAAAAAAAAACACAGGGACGCCTGGGTGGCTCAGTCAGTTAAGCATCTGCCTTCAGCTCAGGTCATGATCCCAGGGTCCTGGGATCGAGCCCCGCATCGGGCTCCCTGCTCCGCGGGGAGCCTGCTTCTCCCTCTGCCTCTGCCTCTCTCTCTCTCTATCTCTCATGAATAAATAAAAAAAATCTTTAAAAACAAAAAACACAAATCAATCAAAATTTAGCAAACTCTAAAAACTGAAAGCAAAATGAAACAAAGTAACTGTGTCGGGGTTGGTGGCATAATGTAGAAAGAGGAGAACATCCTTAGTGGAATATATCGCATGAGGACATGCTTGCACACACGTGTGTGTGCATGTGCATGCGTGCACGCGCATGTGCGCGCACACACACATACACATCCCTAAACTAAACAAGTAACAAGTCTTAAACTCCTTTTAGTATTCAATTGTCAGGATGGGTTTAGTAGTTATTCCGAGACTACTGCATGTGGACTGCAAAACAAAATAAATTAGTAATCATGCTGGTACCATTGTAAAATGATTTTAGCACTGGAAAAAGAAATACAGGTGTAAGATTAATGTAGTTAAGTTAAAATTCTGTAGTCTTGAATGATCAGAAGAACTTATTTAAATCCACGACTCATTTTATCTTAAAGATAATAAACACACTTCTTAGTTCTGAATAATGAAAAAAGACTGAAACAGTGACCAACCCCCTAGCAACGAGCCCCGCAAAACTCAAAGCAGGCTTTCCAAATACCAATTTTCACCAGAAGGAATCAGTCTTCCTCAGATAAATAAATAACTTTCCCGGGAGGCAAGAGAGATACAGAAACTGAAACAGCCTGTCATGCCAGAGAACAAGGAAGTCTCCAAAGACCACTAAGTCCATGCCAAAAGGATTCAGTAGTTAACTCGAAGAGGCTATGACTGGCCAACATGAGACAAAATTAGAGAATCATTAAGGATAATAACCGCAGTGGATTAAAACGCATTAAACGTGTTTAAATACATGAGTTCATGGGGACACCTAGGTGGCTCAGTCGGTTAAGCATCTGCCTTCGGCTCAGGTCACGATCATGGGGTCCTGGGATCAAGTCCCGCATTGGGCTCCCTGCTCAGCTGGGAGCCTGCTTCTCCCTCTGCCTGCCGTTCCCCCTGCTTGTGATCACTCTCTCTCTGACAAATAAATAAATAAATTTAAAAATAAAACACATTAAATGTGTTTAAATACATGAGTTCATGGGGACACCTGGGTGGCTCAGTCGTTAAGCGTCTGCTTTCAGCTCTGGTCATGATCCCAGGGTCCTGGGATCGAGTCCCACATCAGGCTCCCTGCTGGCCGGGAAGCCTGCTTTTCTCTCTCCCTCTCCCTTTGCCCCTCCCCCCAGCTTGTGCACGCTCTCTCTCTCTCTCTCTCTCAAATAAAATCTTAAAAAAAAAAATAAATACATGAGTTCATAATAATATTTAAAAAAAAAAACAAAAAACTAATTGGTCACCAGGGGAGGATGCTAAAGAACTAACTCATCATTGTGAAAACTATTAAACATAAGTAAAGAATCAAGGTTTTCCTTTACAAATTGTACCACAGGTAGCCAACAGATGAGGGAAAGTTTCTTTTAATAGAATTATTCTAACAGTAAATAAAGATGAAAGAATACAATTAGAATACTGGTCCCTAGGTCCATAATGAATGAATGGATCTAGGCAACAATCATTCATGATTATTATTCTCCAAAGGAAATCAACCTGATAATATGTGCATACCAAAAGAAATATATAATACTATCATCTAGGAAATAGTCTTACTCAAAAATGGAACCCGAGTCTAACCAAGCTTCTAGATTAAAATACCAAGTCAAATGAAATACAAGGTAGAGAAACAGGTTTACACCACAGGATTCAAAGAGCAAAATTTAAAATATGAAAAAAATTATAGGACAACCTATTTTTGGTGACAAATATATTGCAAGGGAAATAAAAGAGGGAAAAGCTTATCAAACTAAAGAGGACTGAGAGATTTGAACCAACATCAGTTTATTTACTTATTCAGATTCCTACTCAGAGTGTACAGAAATCATGATACAATTGTGAACATTTTTTATTAAAGAATTACTGATATTCGGGTATAATAATGATAATATTGTTATGTTTTTAAAGGGGTCTTTATCTTTCAGAAAAAGATGTTGAAATGATAGGATGCCTGAAAAAATGATCTGGAAATAGTGAGGAAGTCAGTAAGAATAAATCAAATAAGATTGGGTATTAATTGATAATATTTTAACGTAGGCACTAGACACATAGGGATTCACTGTACTATTCTAATTTTGCATATCTTTGAAATGTTTCAGAGTAAGGTTTTGGACATAGTGTATAAATTTTAAATGAAGTTGAAGATAAGTAGCTATTTGGGAAAAAAATCAATTTATATACTATCACATGCCAAAATTAATTTTAGATGAAAATAAACAGTTAAATGTTTCAAAAGAATATCATACAAAAAATGAACACAATGCAGATGAAGAAATATTTTTATATTGGTAGTAATAAATGTTTTCATTTTAAAATAAATCACAAAGAAAAATATATTGACTACATAAGAGTTTGAAATTCATATACCTTTAAAAACAAAAAGCTGGAAAAAATATCTATACAAACTAAAACAGATTAATAGTTAATATTCCCTCTAAAATGAATGAGAAAAGCACAAATCAATGAGAAAAGCACAAGGACCTCAAGGAAAATGGGTATAAAAAGAAAATTCATAAAGCAGAGACTATAACTAATAAACATAAAAATATTAATCTCCATGAGTAATTTTAAAAATGCAAATTAAAGTCAAATTTATAATTCATATTTTTTTAAGATTTATTTATTTATTTTAGAGAGACTGAGAGAGAGCATGAGTGGGAAGGGCAGAGGGACAGGGAGAGGGAATCACGGGCAGACGCCACACTGAATGTGGAGCCGACATGGGGCTCGATCCCAAGAACCCGAGATCACAACTGAGCTGAGACCAAGAGTCGGATGCTCAACGGACTGCACCACCTAGGCGCCCCTATAATTCACATATTTTTAAATGTATAACAGTTAATACTGGCATGGATGTTTTTATATAGGCACTGGTTGAAAATGCAGATCAGCACAAATATCCTATAGGGCACATGTCGCAACATGCATTAAGAAACATTAAAGAGGGCGCCTGGGTGGCTCAGTTGGTTAAGCGTCTGCCTTCGGCTCAGGTCATGATCCTGGAGTCCCGGGATCGAGTCCCGCATCGGGCTCCCTGCTCGGCGGGGGGTCTGCTTCTCCCTCTGACCCTCCTCCCTCTCAAGCTCTCTGTCTCTCATTCTCTCTCTCTCAAATAAATAAATGAAATCTTAAAAAAAAAAAAAAAAGAAAGAAACATTAAAGAACAAAAAAGTTCCCGCTTTCTGAGACAGTCATTCTACCTCCCAAAGTCAAGGAGGGGAGAGTAGATTGCAGGCAGGTATGGCTGCAGCTGCCATCATTCTTGCCTGCAATCAGGCCCCTTCTCAAGGTGACTCTGCTGCTTCTCTCGTCAGGGAGGGGGCATTGGTTTCTCCATCCTTTAAATCTGGCTTTGGTCATGGTCTTTGCTTTGACCAACTGGACATGAGAAATTGTGACATGAGCAGATACTTAAAAATGAGTTGTGCATGGGACTTGCCCCTTCCTACTGCTGGGGACCCTTCTGCCACCATGACTGGGCCCAGCCAAGACTCCTGGAGGATGGACATCCAACGGAGAGAGGTCCAATTATCCCAGTTGTCCCAGAATAAGAGTTAGGCCATCCCACACCACCCAACCCCAGCAGAGCTAACACAGACCAGAAAAACAGATGCTCTATTCACATACAAAATCATGAAAAATAATAAATGTTTGTTATTTTAAGACTTTGGGTTTGCAGAGCTTTCTTAATAAAGTTGAAAGACTGAAAGTAATCAGAAAAATGGGCAATTGTATATGTGCAAAGGTATTCATTTTAATTTTCACTTATATTAATAAACTGGAAAAAGCAAAATGCCCAACAAGAAACAATGGTTAATCATGGTAACAACTACAGATTTGAAGATCATAACATCATCAGAAATCATGTTTTCAAAAGATAATATTTTATCATTGATAACCTTATCAATGACATAAAATTTTAATATTGGAAAATGTTCACAATGGAAAATTAAAGATTATGGAATCACACATAAAGCATGATTTTTAATTACGCAAATGTGTGAATTGTATCACAGATGGAGATATGGCCTGAAGGTTTATTTTGAAAACCAGTTTTAAAATTTGCAGGCAATGTCTCACTTTATCTTTGGGGAGATTCTTCCTGGCTTCTGTGTGGTCCCTTGAAGTTACGCAACAGAAAGCAAGAGTGAATATGTAAATGTGCTGAAGTAATCTACATGCAAAAGATTCTGACTGAGAAGGCCTGTTTAATAAGTGTAAGACAGTTGCATTTGAAAATTATATCTCTGGGGCACCTGTGTGGCTCAGTTGGTTGAGCATCCGACACTTGATTTCAGCTCAGATCATGATCTCAGGGTCCTGGTATGGAGCCCCACGTCAGACTCCAAGCTCAGTGCAGAGTCTGCTTGTCCCTCTCCCTCTGCTTCTCCCCCTTCTTGTGCATATTCTCTCTCTCTCTCTCTCCAAAATAAATAAATAAATAAAATCTTTAAAAATTTTATCTCCAAAGAAGATCGATTCCTTTAGAGAATGTTTCTTCTCTAAACCTGAGCTTAACTGGGTCGGCCATATCTCTTCAAATCATTGCTTGTTCTTAAAGAAATGTGAAGTTGTGGGGCACCTGGGTGGCTCAGTCGTTAAGCGTCTGCCTTCGGCTCAGGTCATGATCCCAGGGTCCTGCTCCGCGGGAAGCCTGCTTCTCCCTCTCCCCTCCCCCCGCTTGCGTTCCCTCTCTCGCTGCGTCTCTCTCTGTCAAATAAATACAATCTTAAAAAAAAAAAAAGAAATGTGAAGTTGTTCTGTGAGCAGTTTTTTGCAGAAAGTGCAGAGCTGCACCTTCATAGAAGTAGAGTTTTGATCTTATCTTCCAGGTTGGGAAAGACCCAGAAATCAAGGTCCATGTTGGGCTTCATGCAGCAATAACCTGGACTTTGGGACATGTTTTCTGAGACTAGTATGAGTAAATCGTTTGTCCCCATGGCCAGATAGACTGTCCCCCTGTGAGTGGGGTTCGGGTCCTATATTCTCTGAACAGAATGGAATTTCCTATTTCAATCATTCTGGAAAAGAGATTAACACTGGGGCAGTCAAGGAAAGATGGAGAAGGCAATTCTTGGACTCTGCTGGAGAGAGGGATTTCTATTTCCTTTGAAGGTAAGGCCAGTTCAGCTTCAGGAGTGGGCACTTCTAGAAGCAGGTTTAATTTATTTTCTGTGTTACATTTCTCTTTCCTATTGCCTAAACTTCAGTAAATTCTTTTGAAGAACACAGCCTGTTCCCAGCTACACATTGGGAAATTATGGAAGTTCTGTCCCAAGAATTAGAAGGCAAAGCCAAGAGATAAGCCAAGACCTTCCTTGTTGAGGAAGGTCTACTAGTGCTATCACTGGTGGTCACCAGGGGAGGCCTGGGGAGGAATCATCCAGTTGGTCACGTCACGTGGGCACAGCCGACGCAGCAGAGTTGTATGCGGTAGAGGCCAGAGCCGGACAAGAGTCTTCTTCTGAGCATTTATGAGACTAAGCCCTTGAAAAACTCCCAGAAGCTGCTGAGGTGCACTTTTTGGCAAATGCATGGTTGGAACTCAACCCCACCGAGGTGGACAGTAAAAATGAAGGTTAAAGAAAACTAACAAGGTGACCTTATTTTGTAGCCTCAGGCAAACAAGGGCCATGTGGGTTAATACTTCATATGCAAATATGCAAATGTCTGTGCAAGACAAAATAAAGGAATATTAGGAGGACATGTGCCAAAATGGTAACTAACCCGGTCAATTCTTGCTGTAGGATTATTAGAAATGTTTCTTCTCTTTTGTATACTTCCCACATTTTCGCAAAATTACTACCATAATAGAACAAATGTTACTTGTTAAAACTTCCAGTGGTCTTCTTGCAGCATGATGTGTAAATGTCTGAAAGGTTGAAGTTCCCCAGAACTCTTCTGTCTTACCCTGTCTGCGTCAGAGATTACCCTCTCCCGCTAGAAAGTCTGTATTTTGTATTCACAATAATGCCATTTCTCTTTCTTGCTCCTTGACCCTCATCTCAAACATTCTCTTCCATGCTGCCACCCTTAGGTTCTTCCAGGAAAACTTACATTTTCATAAAGGTTAAAGAAATGCAACCATAATCAGAGCAATCCAGTCCACAGGCAAAAAGTGAGGAAGGTATTTTGGTCTGTTTGGCCTTTCCCCGAAACTAAGAAATCATTTCATCCACAGAGGCCCCTGGATATAATAGATACTTTTTTAAACATCATCTTATATAAAACCAGAGTCTTTGAAACTTTTTTTGGAGGTTAGGACAGCACAGGGCCTGCTGGGTGGGTCCTCCTCTGTAGGCTGCTTTTTGTTGTTGTTGTTGTTGTTGTTAAGATTTTATTTATTTGATAGAGAGAGAGTGTAAGCAGAGGGAGAGGGAGAAGCAGGCTCCCTGTGAGCAGGGAGCCCGACACGGGGCTCGATCCCAGGACCCTGGGATCATGACCTGAGCCGAAGGCAGATGCTTAACCAACTGAGCCACCCAGGCGCCCCTGTAGGCTGCTTTGTAGCAACAACTGACACAGCCTGACCACGACCAGGCTGCATCTGCAGAGACTGCCAGCTTGGCCTGAAGCACCTTGCCTAGTCCCCCAAGGCCCTGTGTACAAGGAAATGACTGGTAAGTCCCCAGACCCTAACAGAAACGAATGAGTTCTTCCTTCCCGTTTTCTGTCACAAAGCCAGTACGTGAACGGTCGGGAACTTGGGGAAGGTGGCACCAGAAGTGGAGGAAAGGGCATCAACAGGGGACATCATGTTCTTGAAGCAAACTGCCTGCTTCATAACTTGACCAAGGAGAAAGTTACCAAGAAAGTTACCAAGAACAGACGCCAACCAGCCTTCACCATCAACCAGGAGGGGGGTCGTCCAATCATGTCCAGCCACGGGCAAACAGTCTCCCTCGCCTTTAGCGGACCGTGAAACTAAGGTGTCTCCAGAGAGTCAGAAACACAAGCAGGGAGCGCATCCTGCAGGAAGATGGGCAGGCTCCCCAACATCAGGCTCAGGCGAGGAGCTGAACTAAAGGCAGCGCACAGATAGAGAGGGGCATCGCTACCTGTCAGGAAGCAGTTTATAAACACCAGGCAGTTTGCATTTAAGAAACCCCGTTAAACCACATTACAACCCTGAGAGCTGAAGAGGATTGGCTTCATTTTATAGGTGAACAAGCTGAGGGTCAGTAAATTTATGTCATGATTCAAAGAGCAGAATGAAGGGGAGGATTTGAACCCAAGTCAGTCTGATTAGAAAACTCAGCCACTTTCTTTCTTTTTTTTTTTTCTTTTAAAGATTTTATTTATTTATTTGAGAGAGAGAGAGAGAGCAAGCATGAGCTGGGGGAGGGGCAGAGGGAGAAGCAGGCTTCCCGCTGAGCAGGGAGCCTGATGACACAGGGCTCTGTCCTAGGACCCTGGTATCATGACCTGAGCTGAAGTCAGACACTTAACCGACTGAGCCACCCAGGAACCCCCAAAGCATTTTTTTTTCTTTTTGTTCTTTAATTCATGGTGTATTGGTTTCCTATTGTGGCTGTAACAAATTACCACAAAATTAGTGGCTTAAAACAACTCAATTTCCATTCTTTGTCAGCCACTTTCAGTGACACTAAATGGCAGTTATCTGAAGCTACATACACCAGGATTGATTGGGCTCATGAATAAATCCATCTTGCCCCAAATCACACAGTCTCGAAAAGACTGCACTGTCGAGGGCTAGGGCCAAAGAGAAGAGATCACAAGGCTGCTCAGTCCTGAGAGACGTGCAGCTACATCCCAAGCAAAGAGTAGAGTTTAATCCTTCAAATAGAAACTCTTATCTGCACATGGGTAGATTGAGGTTTTTACCAGCCACTTCGGTCTTACCTTAACCACTGTGCAGCTCCTCTCCAGCTATTGTCTGCTAAACCTCTCTCTTACTCACCGAATATTTCATACATGAAGTAATGGAACGCAGAGCTACGGGCTGTGTGCTATCCTTTTGGTTTCCATTTAAATTTACAGCTTGCCTGTATGAAAAGAGTCCCGGGGCGCTTACTAAGGTGGTGATTATACTGTCCATCAATTAGTTTGCATTTCGGCACAATGTTCACGGCCGCTTTCCACTCCCTCATAACAAAGGGCTGTTTAACTCAACACATATACACGCATGCTTTCTCCCAGGCATTTTTACTGACTTACAGAGTGTGTGTCACCCAGATGTGCCTGCCACAATATGTTAGTTGTATTGGAAAAATTACCAGAAACATACATATGTTAGGAAACTCCTGCAGCGGAGACCAGATTTTCACCACGATCTGATTTTTTCACCATCCCACTTTAGAATTAATTATCCTGTTGCCATGTTACATTCCTTTCCACACTTAACATTTGCAAGCTAGGGAATCTTTGTTTGATAGTTTTCCAGGGACAAAACACTGTTTTGGAATCTTCATTTCTGAATATAGAAACCTTCTGTGTACTTTTTAGATAATTACGATGATAAGGAACAAGAAGTTGGAAGTGGTACACACTTAGGGTTGCCAGATAAAATACAAAGTGTCCAGTTACCTTTGAATTGCAGATAAACAATAATTTTTCTTTTAAGTACATGTACTATGCAGTATTGGGACAGATACTAAAAAATTGTTCATTGTTCATCTGCAATTCAAATTTACCTGCATGTTCTGTATTTTCATTTGCAAATTCTGGCAACTCTATGCAGAAAGAGAAGAAGGGAAGAGGACAAGATTCACTGGTATTTACAAATGACTTGAAGGCTGACGTAACAGTGAAATCTATTAGAACAAATGCTCTAAATAGGCATAAGATGCCTACATCTACTTTAATTTATATATTGCAATAATTTTAAAGAGAGAAAGAAAAAAAGAGATTTGGGAAAATGAATGAACATACTTCAGAGGCCATGAGGTTATAGGATGTATTTTGGGAGGACTGTTACATGAGATTCTAGGATTTCCTAGGCTTATGACCATCAGCCTGATGGAAGATCTAGCATAAAAATAAGACTCCTCTGATAATGTAAGAGATTAAGGGAAATACTCTTCCAAATTGAAAATGAAGATTCATACTGCTTATGAAGCTCTAGCAATTTTTCTAAGTTGATCATTTTTTAATACAACTGGGTTTGATATTATAAGTCCCAATATGTCCTCATAAACACTGAGGATAAGCAACTTAATTAAATAACCAATGAATTTGCTGAAAGCTACCAAATATACAGTACTGTGCTCAGAAAAATGAAGGTGATAAGATGAAAAGGATAGTTTGTACTCTAAAAAATATGAGAGAGAGAAAGTTACAAAAATAATTATGATTGACAGCACAAAATGCAAGTGTTGTATGAAAAGCATGAATAAAGTGGGCAGCCGGCCAGGGATGGGAATGGGCCCAACCTCCACCAAGGTGAAATCCCAACATAACCTTGAAGGAAGTGTATGATTTCAATATGCAGGTAGTGAACAGCAGATACTGTAGGGTTATGAACAAAGACAAAAAGACTGAAACGTCATCATGGTCCAAGAAGGACAGTGCATAGAGTTTGCCTGAGAAAGTTCAAGAAGGTGTGGCTAAGAGTCATATATTGGAGAAATTATAATGCTAAGGTTATATATATATTGGCAATAAAAAGTTATCAAAGAATTTCAAGGTCAAGAATAGTCATAAGATCTGTTTTTTCAAAGATAGCCAATAGAAAACAATACAAGAGCTAACCGGCAGAGTTTGGAGATCAGAACACTAGCTTAGGTATATACTCAGTCTCCGGGAGGCATGTTTACATTAAAGAAGAAGCAACAGGAAAGAGAGCTATTAATGAAGACAGACAATGGCAGGTCAGAGAGGGAAAAGTATAAGAAGAAACTGGAGTCGCAGAAGTCACTGAAAGAAAAAGGTTAACCAAGATATGAGAACTTTCAAGTAGGCAACTCTCAAGAAGAGGCCCTTGGATTTAGCAATAAAGAACCCCTGGCAGAATTTTCAGAGAGCAATTTTAGATCAGTGGTAAGGGCAAGGGCTTGGTTAAAGAGTGAAGGGAAGTGTTTCTGCTTCCAGCAATATAACTGATAAAACATGGCAAACCCTTTTAAATGCATATCTCACTTGAAAGGAAGGGGAAAATCCTAGGAGCTAAAAAAAACTACACACTCAACCAAATAAACAAAACAAGAAGAAAAGAAAACAAAAATATAAACAAAACAAAACAAAAACACCCACACCCAGAGAGGAAAGCAAATGCTGAATCAGTTACCATGCTGATGGAATTTCCCAGCTCTAGGGACCTATAAACATTTGGGGAACAGGTCACAAAACCTCTACAAGGTGGGGAGCTAGAACTCAAATGTCCACAAAACCCAAGACCTTTGTAAGACTGGATGTTCCATGAAATGGTGGATTAGGGGAAAAAAAAAAAATCTACTCACCTACAAAAGGAAGACAATATGGAAATTTATCCTATCAACATCAGGTCTTGTTAGGAAAATAAAATCTCCCCATCCCCTAGCCATGAGCAGCCAGATAAAATCTAGGACAAATATTTCATGGAACATACTTAATACTTTTAAAAGTATTAATTATTTATCTGAAAATAAAGTTTAACTGGGTACCCTGTATTTTTATTTCCTAAATCTTGTCAAATGAACCTTCCTACCGCTCCTCCACAACCAAGAATTCCATGTGAGCTTGTGGCTCAAATTTATATAACATCAGGGTTTGTAAAACCACAAGCCAAAATACTAAGTGAATATTGTCCTGATTTGATAGCATCCCAGGATCAAATGCAGAGCTCTCAGGATTCCCACAGATAAAGATCAGTCAATATAAGCTCTCAAATCAAAATTATATCTAAGGAAACAGGACACCAAGGTAAGGACTTTGTAGAATAAAAACCATAAAAGTAGGCTTCCCAGTACTCCATATATCAGAACTCGCAAGAGGTAACAAAACACAAGTAAGCAAACTGGAAAGAGAACCAACTTGCACTTATTAAAATATAATCATTGAACATAACTGAAATATAATTATTGAAATAAAAAATCCAATGGGTGGTTTAAAAAGCAAATGGGACAGAATATGGAAGAGATAATTAATGAACTGGAAAACAGATTTTAAGAAGTTTCTAGAATGGAGCAAATAGAGGTAATGAGGTGAAAAATATAAAAAAGAGTTTTAAGAGAAATAGAAAATAAAATGAGATTTAACATACATCTAATTGGAGTTCCAGAAGAGACAATATTTAAAATATAATGACAAAAAAAGTCCTTGATGAAAAACATGAATCCTCAGATTCAGGAAGTACAAAAATTTTAAGGGGAAATTTTTTAAAAATTTAATATGTATATTTTTTAATCCACATCTGGATATACTATAGCACTACTACAGGTCACCAAAGACAAACATGACCTTAAAAGTTACCAGAAAGGGGCACCTGGGTGGCTCAGTGTGTTAAGCATCTGCCTTTGGCTCAGGTCATGATCCCAGGGTCCTGGGATCAAATCCCAAATCAGGCTCCCTGCTCAGCGAGGAGTCTGCTTCTCCCTCTGCCTTCCGCTCCCGTTGCTTGTGTGCAGGCGTGTGCTCTCTCTATCACTCTCTCTGTCTCTCTGAAATAAATAAATAACTAAAATCTTTAAAAAAAAAAAAAGAGGCAGCCAGAAAGAAAGTACCTTCTTTCTGGTATATATATAATATATGTATTAGAATGACACTTACAAAGAAATTAAGATAACAATGACAGCAGATTTCTCAGAAGTCATGGGAATCCTTCACTTCCAGTTTCCTACCTACTTAAATCTCCATTCAGAAAATGTATTTTCTGAGAAATTTTCAAGTTTACCATAAATAGATTTTCACTAAAGCAATGACTAGAGAAAGTCTGAAATGACTGGTAGCAAAGAAATTAATAAAGGCATAGGTAAATCTAATCAAACTGGGCAGTAAAAAGCCATATGATCGTGTCAAATGAGGGAAGTACAAAAACAAGGTAGAACTAAAACACTGTACAACAATAAAACGTTTATACGAGATTTTTTTTTCATAAGGGAAGATATAGTTATTACATTAAGTTAAGCACACATATAGAATTTTAAGGGCAATGAAAAAGAGACTAGAAACCCACAGTAAGAATAAAAAAGCTCTTTGAAATTAGGCTTAACAACCATAGATGCCGTTACATCCAAGTGTTAAACTTCTGATAATCATAAGACCATTAAAAAGTATAGCACAAGGACCAGAGAATAGGAGACGGATTTGCAACATATAGGTCCATACAGAGTAAACATCCAGAATATAAGATGCCTGCAAGTCAGAAAGAAAAAGAAACAGTTCACACACACACACACACACACACACACACACACACAAAATGTGGCAAAATGACAGGGAAAAGAAATTCATAAAAGAGGAAACATAAATAACTAACAGACATAAGATAACCAGCTCAATCTTAACCCATAATCAAAACACTTCTCTGAGGTACCATCTCATACCACTTATCAAGTTAGCAAAAATTAATGAATTTGAACAATGCAGTGATTGGAGAGGATGTGGAGCAATGGGAACGCAAATGTATTCCTGGTTGGAGTATACACTGGTTCAATAATTTAAAGCACAAACGGCAAGCTTCAGTAAATCTGACAAGGTACACTCCCTACAATTCAGCAATTCCACTCCTAAGTATATACCTTTAAAAACTCTTGCCTATGTATACAAGGAGACACGATCGTGGCAATAGTATTTGAAACAAGAAAAAAATTGGTTTGCGGTGACAAGTGATAATCAATAAGAATTTTTATACTGGGCAATTCAGAAATTGATTCTGAATTGCCCAGTAAGAAACTAACTGAATAAGGGGCCTCTTACCAGTAGGAGGAGTCACACTTCCCATGGGCCCCGAGAACTCCAAGTGTCAGATAGTTTATGTGCCCGACAACTGCAAACAGCTCATACTTCACCCTCAGACTGTTTGACACCAAAGCGGTCTGACCATCCTATGAGGGTCTTCTGTTCAGCTCACCAAAAGGGAGAGCAACAAGATGGGAATATCCCACTGGTGGATACCTTCTTCAGGAAACCCATCCCCCAGTGCATCCAAATGCATGTGAGCTCAAGCAGACCTCTGGAAAGGATGCTGGGACACCACCTCTGACACTTTCCTGCCAGCAAGTCCCTGTTTGTACCAAGTAATAATGTTGATACCTGCCCTGATCCCTCAACATGAAAGTTGCAAGCAAACTAAACGTGCATCAACAGGAGAGTTTATAAATAAGTCATGGACTTTTGTACAATGGAACACCATCATCATGGATGAACCTCACCAAAATATGGAGGAGATACCAAGTCACAGGAGAACACATTCAGTATAGTAGCATTTATATAAAGTTTAAAGATATGGAAAACAACATGACATAGTGATTAGTCATGCATACTTAAAGAATGATATGGAGGGTGAAGATGGCAGAGGAGTAGGAGACCTGATTTCGTCTCCTCTCAGGAATTCAGCTGGATAGGGATCAAACCAATCTGAACACCTATGAACTCAACAGGAGATCAAAGAAAAGAAGAGCAACAACTCTCTGAACAGAAAAGCGACCACTTTCTGGAAGGTAGGACGTGCGGAGAAGTGAATCCGAGGCGATATTCGGGAGGATAGACGGCGGGGGAGGGGCCTCCGTCCGCAGCTTCTGGCAAGTGATAGAGCCGCGGAGCACAAAACCGTAACTTTTAAAAGTCCGCTCCGCTGAGGGACGTCACTCCGGTGGCTAAGCGGGGGGTGGGACCCTTGCTGGACAGCGTGGTCTCAGGACCCTCGGGGTCACAGAAAGACCGGGGGTGCCTGAGTGTGGCAGAGCTCCCAGGTAACGGAGCCGGGAAGCCGGCTGCAGAGACGGAGCCCAGGCGTAGGCTCTCAGCTCGGGGTTAACACAAACCGTGATCCGCGGCACCATCGGGCCCCTGCTCCTCCAGCAGGGACCCAACAAGCGGCAGATCCGGGGAGACTCACCTTCCTCCCCCGGGAGGAGCCGCGCGGGAGCGCACTGCAGGGATCTGCTGGGTTTGGAGACTCCACCCGGGGTCGGGTGCCAGAGATAGAAACGCGCGGTCACAGGCCGTGAGCACGGAGTGCAGCTGGAGACCCGGGAGACGGGAGTGACTGACGGCTTTTCTCTGGGGCCTCACTGAGGAGCGGGGCCCCGAGTTCTCGGCTCCTCCGGGGCGGAGATTGGGAGGCCGCCATTTTCACTCTCCGCCTCCAAAGCTGTACGGAAAGCTCGCAGGGAACAAAAGCCCCGAGAGCAAACCCGAGCAGATTACTTAGTCCAGACCGGGCAAGGGCGGAGCAGTTCCGCCTCCGGCAAAGACTTTTGGAAACCATGGCAACGGGCCCCCCCACAGACGATCAGCGAGAACAGCCAGCCAAGACCAAGTTTACCCATCAATGAGAATGGCAGAACTCCAGCACTAGGGGAATAATGCACATAGAATTCATGGCTTTTTTACCATGATTCTTTAGTCTTTCAAAGTTAATTTTTTTTAACTGTCTTTTTTTTTTTAATTTTTCTTTTTCCCTTTTTCAACCAACATCTTATCAATCCCTTTTTTTAAAAAAAAACATTTTTGGGTGCCTGGATGGCTCAGTTGGTTAAGCAACTGCCTTCGGCTCAGGTCATGATCCTGGAGTCCCAGGATCGAGTCCCGCATCGGGATCCCTGCTCGGCAGGGAGTCTGCTTCTCTCTCTGAACCTCCCTCCTCTCATGCTCTCTATCTCATTCTCTCTCTCAAATAAATAAATAAATAAATAATCTTAAAAAAAAAAAAACATTTTTATTTTTCATTTTTAGAGTCATATTCTATCCCTTTATAGTAGTTAGCTGTATTTTTGGCATATATATATAAGTTGTTCTCTCTTTAAAATTTTGAGATAGTTTCTTCTATCAGATCAAAATATACCCTAAATCTCTATTGTATGGTTTTTTCCTACTCCCCTGCCTGATCACATTTTCTCCCTTTTTTTTCTCTCTCTCTTTTTTTTTAAATCCTTTTCTTTTTTCAAACTTCTTATCAATTCCTTTTATAAAATTTTTTATAATTTCCATCTTTACAGTCATATTCCATCCCTTCATCATATCAACCCTTATTTTTTTACATATATAAGTTTTTCTTTCTTTAAAATTTTGGGAGGTACTTTCTTCTAACAGACCAAATACACGCAAAATCTAGTGTGTGGCACTGATCTATATACCAGCCTGATCATATTTGATCACATTCTGGTTTTTTTTTGTTTTGTTCTGTTTTTGTTTGTTTTTATCTTTATCTTTTTCTTTTCCTTTTTTTTTTTTTTCTGTTTCTTTTTTCTCTCTTTCCCTTTCTATTCCCACTGCTTCAGGTCTTTTCTGATTTCTTTAGAGTATATTTTCTGGGAATGTTGTTACCCTGTTAGCATTTTGTTCTCTCATTAATCTATTCTCCTCTGGACAAAATGACAAGATGGAAAAAATCACCTCAACAAAAAGAACAAGAAGTAGTACCGACTGCGAGGGACCTGCTCAATACGGACATTAGTACGATGTCAGATCTAGAGTTCAGAATCATCACTTTCAAGATACTAGCTGGGCTTGAGAAAAGCATGGAAGTTATTAGAGAAACCCTTTCTGGAAAAGTAAAAGAACTAAAATCTAACCAAGTAGAAATCAAAAAGCCTAGTAATGAGGTGCAATCAAATATGGGGGTGCTAACTGCTAGGATAAATGAGGCAGAAGAGAGAATCAGTGATATAGAAGACCAAATGATGGAAAATAAAGAAGCTGAGAAAAAGAGAGATAAACAACTACTGGATCATGACGGCAGAATTCGAGAGATAAGCGATACCATAAGACGAAACATAGAATAATTGGGATCCCAGAAGAAGAAAGAGAGAGGGGCAGAAGGTATAATGGAGCAAATTATAGCAGAGAACTTCCCTAACCTGGTGGAGGAAACAGGCATCAAAATCCAGGAAACACAGAGAACCCCCCTCAAAATCAATACAAATAGGTCAACACCCCGACATCTAATAGTAAAACTTACGAGTCTCATAGACAAAGAGAAAACCCTGAAAGCAGCTCGGGACAAGAGATCTGTAACCTACAATGGTAGAAACATTAGATTGGCAACAGACCTATCCACAGAGACCTGGCAGGCCAGAAAGGACTGGCAGGATATATTCAGAGCACTAAATGAGAAAAATATGCAGCCAAGAATACTATATCCAGTTAGGCTGTCATTGAAAATAAAAGGAGAGATAAAAAGCTTCCAGGACAAACAAAAACTAAAGGAATTTGCAAACACGAAACCAGCCCTACAAGAAATCTTGAAAGGGGTCCTCTAAGCAAAGAGAGAGGCTAAAAGCAACATAGACCAGAAAGGAACACAGACAATATACGGTAACAGTCACCTTACAGGCAATACAATGGCACTAAATTCCTATCTTTCAATAGTTACCCTGAATGTAAATGGGCTAAATGCCCCAATCAAAAGACACAGGCTATCAGATTGGATTAAAAAACAAGACCCATCGATATGCTGTCTGCAAGAGACTCATTTTAGACCCAAAGACACCCCCAGATTGAAAGTGAGGGAGTGGAAAACCATTTACCATGCTAATGGACACCAAAAGAAAGCTGGGGTGGCAATCCTTATATCAGACAAATTATATTTTAAACCAAAGACTGTAATAAGAGATGAGGAAGGACACTATACCCTATTTAAATGGTCTATCCAACAAGAAGATCTAACAATTGTAAATATCTATGCCCCTAACATGGGAGCAGCCAATTATATAAGGCAATTAATAACAAAAGCAAAGAAACACATAGACAACAATACAATAATAGTGGGGACTTTAACATCCCCCTCACTGAAATGGACAGATCGTCTAAGCAAAAGATCAACAAGGAAATAAAGACTTTAAATGACACACTGGACCAAATGGACTTCACAGACATATTCAGAACATTCCATCCCAAAGCAACGGAATACATATTCTTCTCTACTGCCCATGGAACATTCTCCAGAATAGATCACATCCTAGGTCATAAATCAGGTCTCAACCGGTACCAAAAGATTGGGATCATTCCCTGCCTATTTTCAGACCACAATGCTTTGAAACTAGAACTCAATCACAAGAGGAAAGTCGGAAAGAACTCAAATACATGGAGGCTAAACAGCATCCTACTAAAGAATGAATGGGTCAACCAGGAAATTAAAGAAGAATTTAAAAAATTCATGGAAACCAATGAAAATGAAAACACAACTGTTCAAAATCTTTGGGATGCAGCAAAGGCAGTCCTAAGAGGAAAGTATATAGGAATACAAGCCTTTCTCAAGAAACAAGAAAGGTCTCAAGTATACAACCTAACCCTACACCTAAAGGAGCTAGAGAAAGAACAGCAAATAAAGCCTAAACCCAGCAGGAGAAGAGAAATAATAAAGATCAGAGCAGAAATCAATGAAATAGAAACTAAAAGAACAGTAGAACAGATCAACGAAACTAGGAGATGGTTCTTTGAAAGAATTAACAAGATTGATAAACCCCTGGCCAGACTTATCAAAAAGAAAGGAGAAATGACCCAAATCAACAAAATCATGAATGAAAGAGGAGAGATCACAACCAACACCAAAGAAATACAAACAATTATAAGAACATATTATGAGCAACTCTAGGCCAGCAAATTAGATAACCTGGAAGAAATGGAGGCATTCCTAGAGATGTATCAACTACCAAAACTGAACCAGGAAGAAATAGAAAACCTGAACAGACCTATAACCACTAAGGAAATTGAAGCAGTCATCAAAAATCTCCCAAAACACAAAAGCCCAGGGCCAGATG
Organism: Mirounga leonina; assembly: GCF_011800145.1. Lineage (NCBI taxonomy): Eukaryota > Metazoa > Chordata > Mammalia > Carnivora > Phocidae > Mirounga > Mirounga leonina. The sequence continues at coordinate 93,861,208 of NW_023270377.1, read as the reverse complement.
GCTTCCCAGGGGAATTCTACCAAACATTTCAAGAAGAATTAATACCTATTCTTCTGAAACTGTTCCAAAAAATAGAAATGGAAGGAAAACTTCCAAACTCATTTTATGAGGCCACCATTACCTTGATCCCAAAACCAGACAAACACCCCATCAAAAAGGAGAACTACAGACCAATATCCCTGATGAACATGGATGCAAAAATTCTCACCAAAATACTAGCCAATAGAATCCAACAGTACGTTAAAAGGTATTCACCATGACCAAGTGGGATTTATCCCTGGGCTGCAAGGTTGGTTCAACATCCGCAAATCAATCAACATGATACAATACATTAACAAAAGAAGGAACGAGAATCATATGATCCTCTCAATAGATGCAGAAAAAGCATTTGACAAAGTACAGCATCCTTTCTTGATCAAAACTCTTCAGAGTATAGGCATAGAGGGTACATACCTCTATATCATAAAAGCCATCTATGAAAAACCTACAGCAAATATCATTCTCAATGGGGAAAAACTGAGAGCTTTCCCCCTAAGGTCAGGAATGCGGCAGGGATGTCCACTATCACCACTGCTATTCAACATAGTATTGGAAGTCCTAGCCACAGCAATCAGACAACAAATAGAAATAAAAGGCATCCAAATCGGCAAAGAAGAAGTCAAACTCTCACTCTTTGCAGATGATACGATACTTTATGTAGAAAACCCCAAAGACTCCACCCCAAAACTGCTAGAACTCATACAGGAATTCAGTAAAGTGGCAGGATATAAAATCAATGCACAGAAGTCAGTGGCATTCCTATACACCAACAACAAGACAGAAGAAAGAGAAATTAAGGAGTCGATCCCATTTACAATTGCACCCAAAACCATAAGATACCTAGGCATAAATCTAACCAAAGAGGCAAACGATCTATACTCAGAAAACTATAAAATACTCATGAAAGAAATTGAGGAAGACACAAAGAAATGGAAAAACATTCCATGCTCATGGATTGGAAGAACAAATATTGTGAAGATGTCAATGCTACCTCGAGCAATCTACACATTCAATGCAATCCCCATCAAAATACCATCCACTTTGGGGGCGCCTGGGTGGCTCAGTTGGTTAAGTGACTGCCTTCAGCTCAGGTCACTTGATCCTCACGATCAAGTCCCGCATCGGGCTCCCTGCTCAGCGAGGAGCCTGCTTCTCCCTCTAACCCTCCTCCCTCTCATGTACTCTCTCTCTCTCATTCTCACTCTCTCAAATAAATAAATAAATCTTAAAAAAAAAAAAATACCATCCACTTTTTTCAAAGAAATGGAACAAATAATCCTAAAATTTGTATGGAACCAGAAAAGACCCCTCATAGCCAGAGGAATGTTGAAAAAGAAAAGCAAAGCTGGTGGCATCACAATTTCGGACTTCCAGCTCTATTACAAAGCTGTCATCATCAAGACAGTATGATACTGGCACAAAAAAAGACACATAGATCAATGGAACAGAATAGAGAGCCCAGAAATGGACCCTCAATTCTATGGTCAACTCATCTTTGACAAAGCAGGAAAGAATATCCAATGGAAAAAAGACAGTCTCTTCAACAAATGGTGTTGGGAAAATTGGACAGCCACATGCAGAAGAATGAAACTGGACCATTTCCTTACACCACACACAAAAATAGACTCCAAATGGTTGAAAGACCTCAATGTGAGACAGGAGTCCATCAAAATCCTAAAGAACACAGGCAGCAACCTCTTCGACCTCAGCCGCAGCAACTTCTTCCTAGAAACATCGCCAAAGGCAAGGGAAGCAAGGGCAAAAATGAACTATTGGGACTTCATCAAGATAAAAAGCTTTTGCAAAGCAAAGGAAACAGTCAACAAAACCAAAAGACAACCGACAGAATGGGAGAAGATATTTGCAAATGACATATCAGATAAAGGGCTAGTATCCAAAATCTATAAAGAACTCATCAAACTCAACACCCAAAGAACAAAGAATCCAATCAAGAAATGGGCAGAAGACATGAACAGACATTTTTCCAAAGAAGACATCCAAATGGCCAACAGACACATGAAAAAGTGCTCAACATCGCTCGGCATCAGGGAAATCCAAATCAAAACCTCAATGAGATACCCCCTCACACCAGTCAGAATGGCTAAAATTAACAAGTCAGGAAATGATAGATGTTGGCGGGGATGCGGAGAAAGGGGAACCCTCCTACAGTGTTGGTGGGAATGCAAGCTGGTGCAGCCACTCTGGAAAACTGTATGGAGGTTCCTCAAAAAGTTGAAAATAGAGCTACCATATGATCCAGCAATTGCACTACTGGGTATTTACCCCAAAGATACAAAAGTAGGGATCCGAAAGGGTACGTGCACCCTGATGTTTATAGCAGCAATGTCCACAATAGCCAAACCGTGGAAAGAGCCAAGATGTCCATTGACAGATGAATGGATAAAGAAGAGGTGGTATATATATACAATGGAATATTATGCAGCCATCAAAAGGAATGAGATCTTGCCATTTGCAACGACGTGGATGGAACTGGAGGGTATTATGTTGAGTGAAGTAAGTCAAACAGAGAAAGACATGTATCATATGATCTCACTGATATGAGGAATTCTTAATCTCAGGAAACAAACTGAGGGTTGCTGGAGTGGGGGGTGGGGTGGGAGGGAGGGGGTGACTGGGTGATAGACACTGGGGAAGGTATGTGCTCTGGTAAGCGCTGTGAATTGTGCAAGACTGTTGAATCTCAGATCTATACCTCTGAAACAAATAATGCAATATATGTTAAGAAAAAAAAAAGAAAAGAAGAAGAAGAAGATAGCAGGAGGGGAAGAATGAAGGGGGAAATCGCAGGGGTCAACAAACCAAGAGATATGATGGACTCTGAAAAACAAACTGAGGGTTCTAGAGGGGAGGGAGGTGGAGGGATGGGTTAGCCTGGTGGTGGGTATTGAGGAGGGCACGTTCTGCATGGAGCACTGGGTGTTACGCACAAACAATGAATCATGGAACACTACATCTAAAACTAATGATGTAATGTATGGAGATTAACATAACAATAAAAAAAGAATGATATGGAAATGACAATTACCCCAATCCAAATTCAGGGCAGCGGTTACATCACTGTGTACTGGGAAGAAGTGAGATGTGACTGGGAATGGGTGCCCACAAGCATGAGTTTTATTGGTAATGTTCTATTTGCTTAGCTGAGTGTTGATACACGAGACTTTACTGTATTTTTCTTTAAAAAAAAGATTTTATTTATTTATTTGACACAGAGAGATAGGAAGGGAGGGAACACAAGCAGGGAGAAAGGGAGAGGAAAAAGCAGGCTTCCTGCCAAGCAGGGAGCCCGATGCGGGGCTCGATCCCAGGACCCTGGGATCACGACCCGAGCCAAAGGCAGACACTTAACAACTGAGCTATCCAGGCGCCCCTTTACTGTGCTCTTCTATACACATTCTTGTCTTAAATATTTCATAATGTTTTAAATGAATAACTATGAGGTAAGGAAGCTGAGTCAGCACATACCATTCTTGTAAAGGAGGAAATATGCAAGAGTTGAGGAAAGTTTCTCTTAGGCTGAGGAAGGAGGGCCTCTTAGAGGCCTCTCACGGGGAATTCGGTAGAAAGATAGGCATTCTCCAGAATGTTCTCAAGTCATTTTCTATAGCACTGAGATGCTTATAAATAAAATACCTTCACTGACCTAGGGAGGTGAACAATGTAATAGTTTTATTTTAATGACTCACACAAACTTCTGCACAACCCACATTTATTTTGCCTCTCTTTTAATACACTAGACAACCCCTACCCACAATATCCTCTCACTTGCATGTAAACCACTTGCTCGGTTACCTATGCAAATGTCAACATTTAGGCTAGAATTGTGTTGATATTGATTACATATGCTTTTGGTCTTGTAGAGCAGTAGCTTGGCCTCTAAGCATTTGCCGGTGAATGAATGAATAAATAAAATGAATGAAACTCTAAAGAATTAGTGCATAAAGAATTAGCTTAAATGGCTCAAATTCATGTTGATGGCAGCCAAAGCCCAACTTCCAACAAATAAGAACAACTGCAAGTCAAGCGTTGTGCGAAGTATTAGAGCCGTGAAGACAGTTAAACTGCTTCCTGAGAATCCATGCCAAACTTGTATCGTAACTTTTATTACCTCTTATGGAAATGACTCCCCCATCCTCCTATGTCCTTTGTGAAAACAGATTTTGCTCAGTTTCTCTCTTTATTCTTATTCAGCAAATAGGCATAGATATAGGTAGATAACGGTGACAGTTATGGAATAAAATAGAAGCTTTCGCGAGTTCTCTGGTATTTGGGGAACTTTTGCAGTTATATGCGTCATATGGACATCAGAGATTTGTTTTTAGCTCCGAGGCAGCCAATGTTAACAACAAGGCATTTCTCTGTTTTCTCGAAGTAAAAGGTTCCCTAGTTGTTTTCTTTCTTTCTAACGTCTTACTGATGTTTCTCCCCACTTGAAGCAATTAGATTACTGTAGGAGAGAAAATATACAGTTCTAATTTTATTTTAAGAGATATCTTATTTTTACCTTTTTCAACCATCTAGTGCCTTCTTCCAAGCTGCATCTGGTCCTGCATTATCTAGCCACCAAGAGTGAGGCTCCAGAAATTTGGTCTATAATCCTAGTCCATTCTGAGAGGCCAGCCAAGAGCTGGGAAGACTCTGGAAATAGGGTTTCTGAAGAAGGTCAGGGTCAAGCAACAACTGCCCTGTCCATGGCCATCCCTTGCTCCTGTCTGGTTGAGCCTGGCACCAACAGAGTGGGAGATGATGAGGGCAAGCACGTGGGCACAGCTTCCTGCCAGGGCAGGAGCCAGCCCCCAGGCCCTGGCCCAAGAGTCGGCTCTGGGAGGCTGTGGTTTGTCCAGTTCAACCAGCTCAACCTGAGAGAACCCCATGCCTCAGCACGTAGGGATGAGGGGGGTGGCAGGACTTCAACAAGTCAAGAGATCTGCTTAGCAGAGCCACCTTGAGTTCAAACTCTTCCAGAGCAGGCTCACCATCAATCGCCTCTACCCTGTCAATGGAAAACCTATCACAGCAAAATGTCTTCCTCTATTAAAGATTAACACATCTATCCCGGCTAATCCCTTACTAGCAGATCAGCCCAAATCATATTTCACCATTTTCCCCAGGTAAATGTACAGAAAGCCTTGTCTTCAGAAACAGGCAGTCAGCCTGTTTTTTTTTTTTTTTGGCTGCAACAATTCACAAAAGAGTGTGAATCAGTCAGCAAGAGGGGAGGGGAAGGAAGGGTGGCTGATACACCCTTAAAAAAAGGGTGTGCTGGGGAGTTAAAATATTTATAACTAGAGCATGATCTTCATGGAGTGAGGCTAATAGGTTTCACAAGCAGGCAGAACTGTAAAAATTCAAAACTGGGATACCCGTGACATTTCACATTGTCCCTGAAATACTGACAGGAAATACGACTTTCAGAGCAACGTTTATAAAGTTGGGATGATGTAGTGAGAAATCTAACTGCTGAGGAACTGGATTCCTATCTCCCAACAGTGGTTGGTCCATTCATTTATGGCAGTAAATAAATGTTATGAAAGTTCATGTAGAAACCATTATCTAAATGGCTAAATATGAAAGGCTTGCATTGTGGCCAGGCATGCATTTCTGGCAGAGGAAGTACAAGTTTGTTCACAATGTCTTTTTTTAGACTACTTTGGGGAAGAATGTCATCATTGGAATACTGCAAACCATAGCAAGTTTCATCTTTTTTTTTTCTTTATGGAATGAGAAATGACATCAGTTTACATGTCATCTGAGAAGAAAGGAATTTATTTTGTTGAAAGGCATCCAAATCTCCCTGTCTTTGGGAAGCTTTGTTACTGAAACAAACTTTATCATTGTTAATTGTTTGGCCATTTATGGGATTGGTAGCTAAATAAAACTCTGTTTCATCAACAAGTCTGTACATTTATACATATTTTCTTGACCTAGTAATTTTACCAATGTTATACACCCATGGCAATCTTAAGGAAATGCCAACATTTAAAACCCCATTATTCTAAACTCAGTAGGAAAACACCAGAAAAGGAAAACCTTTAATCCATATGTATAATACCTAAAATTATCTCAACCTATCCCACAACTCCTCCCTGGCCTGCAAACTTTTTCTTTCTCCTGTGTTTCCTATAATGATAAACAGATTCTAGTCATCTCTCAAGCCAGATCCAAAGACTAATCTTTGGCTGCCCTATTCCTAGATCCTTTATCCATTTGGTATCTGGGCTACAGCCTCTGTTTTATTTATTTATTTTTTTTAAGATTTTATTCATTTATTAGAGAGGGAGGGAGAGAGAAACAGCATGAGAAGGGAGAGGGTTAGAGGGAGAAGCAGGCTCCCCGCTGAGCCAGGAGCCCGATGTAGGACTCGATCCCAGGACTCCGGGATCATGATCTGAGCCGAAGGCAGTTGCTTAACCAACTGAGCCACCCAGGCGCCCTACAGCCTCTGTTTTAATCGGTCTCAAATATATCCTCATTGCCACTGCCTCTGTTCAGTCCCTGGACATCTTTCACCTGAATTAATCCAATAATCTCCCAACTAATATTCCCATTTTCCATCTTCCTGTCCACGTTCCACTTTCCATCCAACTCCACTATCCTATTCAAAATCACTTTGAGGCTCCCCAAGCCTTATAGATAAAGTCCAAAAGCCTACAATGTGGTACCCAAAGCCCTCATGACTTGGGGAAGCTTTTCTCCTTCTAATGGGTTCACCAATTCTCCTATTCACATTCAATCTGCCAACCACAGAAAAAAATAGTTGCAGTTCTTAAAAGCACCATGCTCTCTCTCACCTGTAAGCCTTCATATCTTTGCTTTTCAACCACAGAAAAAAATAGTTGCAGTTCTTAAAAGCACCATGCTCTTTCTCACCTGTAAGCCTTCATATCTTTGCTTTCCTTTGCTTAGAAAACACTTCTTTCCAACTTTCCTACCCCTGCCTGAAACCTTTACCCACTGAACTCCTACCTGTCTCTTAGGTTTCAACTCTGGGACCACTTTCCACAGGAAAGCCTTCTGTGACATGCCTTTGCCCCTTTGCCTTCTGTATGCTCAAGCGCTTAACACCTGTTTGTGGAATGAAGCCTTCACCCTAATAAGCATCTCCAATCCCATGAAAGCTCTAACGTGACCATCATCGTTTGCTTGCCACCCCATGAACATGCTGGGGATATGCCCATCTCCACAACGTTGCCCGCACTATTCACCTCCTTGGGATGTTCTCCTTCTTCCTCAGGAAAGATTTCCCTGAACACTTCAACCCTAGGCAACATTTCCGACCTCTGAATTCATGGCACATCCTGCATAAGTTTCTCATTTAGCATTTATTTATACACAGTGCCAGTGACATCATTTATATTTTAACTTTCAAGTTATTTAAATTTTGATGGATATCCACCCAGTTCCCCCTGTCAATTATGCTTTAAGCAAGTTAAAAACAGGGACAAAGATATTACTTTGTATTCCTTTTCTTCCTCCTTCAAATTCACATAGTTCAACACAGTGTATATAACAGAGAGTCAATACATATTATTTAACATTTGTTATATGATTAGGACAAGACTCATAAATGAGGAGAAGACTACATTGTGTGATAAATATGTTTCATTTTCAAAAGAATAAATTATTTCAAATGAGATCATAAACAAGAAGAGAAATGCATGGCTGTGAACATGATTTACTGTAGGCTGGCACATGGAGCCCGTGAAGCAGCAGCTGTAATGGAAACGCCAATTATCGTGCCAACAGTGTGAATGCACTCAGCGGTAGGACAAGCCAGATGCCAATCAACAATGGGATAAAAACAAGATGTACACTATCCAAACCAATTTGTATGGATATTGAATCAAAGAACTGACAGTCCATATGGCAACAGTAAAAGCAAAAAAAGAAAATTAAAGGAAACATAAAAAAATAACAAAACACTAAATGTCAGAAGTAAATCAAACCTATCATTAACACAATACCTGTAAGTGGGTTCAACTCCCCTAATAACCATTTCACACTCATCATAAACAACAACCAATTCTATGCCTCCTAGAAAAGATACACACTAAACAAAGTGACCCTGAAAGTTATTTCTTTGTGGATAGCAACTATACACCCACATCATACTAAATGACATGAAGATTAAATGTTAAAAGATAGACAGGGATATACAAGGTGAATAAAAGATAGACAGGGATATACAAGGTGAATGTAAACAAAAAGGTAGCAAGGGTCACAATATTAACATTAAAGAAGCAGTGTTAAAGGCAAGAAGCATTATGTCAAACAAAAAATTATATTATCTGTGTGTCTGTTAATGAATACAATCTGTCAGAATCCTCATTGGAACTGATGAATATAAGTATCTACCTTATCAAGTTGTTATAAGTATTAATTAAAAAATTCATTTAATGGGGATGCCTGGGTGGCTCAGTCATTAAGCGTCTGCCTTCGACCCGGGTCATGATCCCAGGGTCCTGGGATGGAGTCCCACATCGGGCTCCCTGCTCGGCAGGGAGCCTGCTTCTCCCTCTCTCTCTCTCTGCTTGTGCTCTGTCAAATAAATAAAATCTTAAAAAAAAAAAAAATTAATTTAATGGAATTCATTCCCAGCTCAATACCTGCTACATGGTACATGCTCAAGCACTATTTTTTTAGTATTTGTAACAGTAGTATTAACAAGATCTGATACTCATTGATATTCAGGCTGTAGATAAATAACTTCAAAGCACATAAAGGAAACTATTGGAAATATAAAAAGAAATTTACAGAATCATAATAAAAGGAGAATGCATAGGTCTTACCACACTTTTTTGTTCTTGAAGCAACAAGTGACAGAAAGAAAAAAAAAAGTAATGAGATCTAAATAATAATGATTGATAATGTATGTTGGGTTGTGTGTGTGTGAGTGCGTGTATAGATAAATGCAGTTCTGTATACTCTACAAACTCCATGATCTACAAAAAATATATGCTTTCTTTTCATTGCTCATAAAATTGGTCATTTATTAAATCAAAATAAAAATCACAATTACCAAAGCAAAAGATAGGCATTATTCCTTGACATCTGTAAGAAAACTGGAAGTAAACTATGAAACAACAGCAAACAAAAACAAAACAAAAACATGAGAAGTTATAATTATTCTTCTTGATCAAAGAGAATGTCAAAACTAAAATTATAAAATAATGGAATAAGTTAAAATGATGACGGTGTGAACGCAACAGAGAAAAACTTCTGGGATGCAGTCAAAACTGTACTCAGAAGCAAACCAGTATCTTTAAATGATTTCATTATTCAAAAAGTTAAGAAGTTAAGAATAAATAATAAATGACCAAGTAGTTTATATTCCAAAAAGAAAGAAATACAAATTTAGGAAAAGCATAGGAAGATTAATATGGTTTGAAGCAGAAAATAATTTTAAAAGCAGGAAATTTAAACAACTTGAAAATAAACAATATCTTATTTCCATAAGAATAAAAATAAACCCATGATAAGAGTATGAACAAAAAAGAAAAATCACAATATTCAAAAATAAAAATTAAAGTGGATATAAATATATATATGTATATAGATATATATAGGTAGATCACTCTATATAAATACAAACATGAAAATATACCTTACACTTGGCCTAATAATTTTGAAGATCTCAATAATCTAGAGGTAAATTTCTCTTGAAAAATAATCATTAAAATTAACTGAATAAAATAGGAAAACTGGACAAATTAAAGAAGGAAAGGGAAATGCCCCAAATAATTTTTTTTTAGGATTAATTTACTTGAGAGTGAGAGAGCGGGGGGAGGGGCAGGGAGAGAGGGAGAGAGAATTCCAAGCAGACTCCATGCTGAGCACAGAGCCTAACCCAGGGCTTGATACCACAACCCCGAGATCATAACCTGATCCAAGACCAAGAGTCGGATGCTCAACCGACTGAGCCACTCAGGTGCCTCCAAAAACTCTTTTTTAAAAAGCCGTTCCACGGCGCCTGGGTGGCTCAGTTGGTTAAGCGACTGCCTTCGGCTCAGGTCATGATCCTGGAGTCCCAGGATCGAGTCCCACATCGGGCTCCCTGCTCAGCAGGGAGTCTTCTTCTCCCTCTGACCCTCCTCCCTCTCATGCTCTCTGTCTCTCATTCTCTCTCTCGCAAATAAATAAAATCTTTAAAAAAAATAAAAAATAAAAATAAAAAGCCGTTCCATTATTACACATAACTGATTTCAAGGAAAAGATCATTTCCATGCAATAATAACAATATCACAATCATCATCACCATCTTTATCACCATTATCTTAGCAACGAACACATTTATTTAACGCTTACAACCAGCCAGAAGCTGTGATAGGGCTTTGCCTATATGATCTCATTTAATCTCACAAAACCTCTGTACTATAGGTGCTTGTGTTTACATCTTATAGGTAATGAAACTCATGCTTAGACAAGTTAAATAACTTGCCCAAGGTTAGAAACCCTGTGAGTGAACAAGCCAGGGTTTAAACTGAGGTCTGTGTATGTCCCCCAGAGCCCACAGGCTCAATGACTATACCTTACTACTTGGTAAAAATAAACAGTTTCTGGAACACAGATAAAGATGAACACCCTCCAAATTCATTTTGGGAAACTTGCATAAACCTAATAGGAAAACTTGATGAAACTAGCAAATAATAACAAAGGAAAAATACAATGATGGTGATAAGGATGATATTTATGAACTCTTAAAAGAGTCACAAATCAAGGCCTACTGCTTAGAAAAGGAAGAAGGAACCATAAACAAGAAGTGTTTGATTGATATGATTTAATCTATTACAACACTAAGTCAAGTAGATCATATACATCTAAACAGATGTTTAAAAGACGTTTATGAAATTAAGCGTCTATTCCTGGTTTTTGGTAATTCAAGGCAAATCAGAAATAGAAGAGTACTTCTATTAATATGGTAAAGAAGTTCTATCTAAAACGAATAGTCAAATGTAATAAATAATAAAACATGACCATCCTCTGTGCATCAGGGACAATACAAGAATACAATGACAGAACATTTCCAAACAATAGAATGAGAATAGAAAAAGAAAAAAGAGAGATAAATATTGGGAGAAAATTGACTTTTTCAGACTTTCATGTCTTTGCTTTGGAAAGTGGAGGAAAAGAAGTCAATTAAATTTGGCAATTCCATACCCCAGGTGGTGAGTGGTGTAAGTGCTTTGAATGATCTGAATTGAGGTACAGCATAACTCTTTTTTTGGTTATGAAATTTCTTTTTATTTTTTTAACTTCAAAAACTTTCACAAACTTCTATGTAATAATTTTGCATTTTTACCATTTGCTGATTCAGAAAAAAAGATTATGATTAAACTCTATTTAGTAATATTTTTAAAGGCCATTGTAATTCATTCATTTATTATACCATGTGCATACATATATATCCCATACTTCTATATATTTTGAAAAATCATAGTACACATATGGCTGCTTGGGGTTCATCTGAATTTACACACCCTTTGCAATAACTCTGCATCTCCCTCCCACTCACAAGAGTTCATGGCCCACAGGCAGGAACAGCTGCTGGAGACATCCTCAGAAATCAGGAAAACAAGAAATCTGAGTGGGAGAGTATGGCCCGAAGGAGATGGTCTCTTGATCTGACAAGTCTGCAAGACTACTCAGGCATGGCTTTGTGACTCACCGTTTTACAAAAGCTGTGAAAGGCACCTGATAGGTGCATGAAGTTCAGTTCCTATATTTACAATAGTAGATTAGAAGGACTCCAATTCACCTATGTAATTTCTAATTAGGAAAGATCAGATAGGGAAAACCAAGTTCTCAAATTTTAATAGAAACAGATATATATTACATATTATATAGAACAAATGATAATCACAAGGCAAGAGAAGAGTGTGCAGAGTTCTTAGATATTTACTCTGTAAGAAAGGAGAACACATAGTTCATAAACATAAATTTCTACTGCCTCCCAACGTAGTCACGTATGTCCGTGAATAAAGATTTACAAATAAAATAGCAAATAATGGCAATTAAATGGAAAGCAACAACTTACTGAAGGAGAATTCATCCATTAAAAGCTTTTCCATTCAAAATGGATTTCAGCCAGAAATTGGTTCTTCATTCCTCCCTGTAGTATGCATTCTTGGTAGCTACTTTCAGAACATTGCCAAACACCATTACACATTTGCTTTATATAGCTTTCAAGTTGCTCTTTAGTTTCCCTCTGGCCAAGAAACTTTACAAAAACTACTGAGGGAATTAGAAGCATAGACAGGTCGCCTCCTAGGCTTGGAATCCATTGCCTGCGCAGTTTCTATCCAAATTTCTATCTCTCCAGTACACTTAAAATGGATAGTGATCTCAGCTAAGTATTATATCACGGAGTTTAGCGGACTTTATAAAGATGAATCTGTGACCTGCATTCAACTTGTACCATTTGTCACCACTCACGCTGAGATTTTTTTTTTTTTTTTTTTTTTTTTTTTTTACCCAGGTAGACCTAGAAACAAGTCCACCTCCAGCCCTTACTAACTGGGAAAAATGTTATCTTGCCTTTCTGAATCTCAGTCTCCTGATCAGTAATAGAGAAAGAACATGATCATGTGGATTATCACACTAATGAGTGTAAAGTCCCTGGTTCACATCAGGCATTGCCAAGGGATGTTTTCACACTTTTCCCTCATTCTTATATCCCCTATGTCCCCAATTTTAGAGATTAGTCCATGGTCTGTCCTCTCACTGCAATTTGTGTCTAACTCTGGCTTTAAGGCTTTAAAATGAATTTTAATATTAGAGACTGCCTTGGGAAAGCATATTATCAGCTCCTTCGAGACTCAAAACAACATAAACTTCCCTTCTATATTGTCTTCTTTACTATACCAAAAGTTGGAACGTGTGCCTTCAATTCAAAGCATATTAAGGAATGTATTGCCAAACTGCTCTATAATTGTTCTCAGACGCATGCCTTATTTCAAATCAATGGTAAGATTCTTAAAGATAAAAAGCGTGCTTTCTACTCCTTTGCTCCTGGACAATGAACCAGTTTACTTCTCCCTACATAATGGCACTCAATAGACACTTGTTAACCCACTATCACTGTTATGAAACAAACCAGGGAAGTTTTCAAAATTAAACATGACTCAATCTCATTTACCAAACACATTGTAAATGTCCTTTAAAGATAACACCATGATGATGAAACTTTAATTCATCAATAAATTCAGATGGTTAAATAGTGGGCGAAACTTCTACAAATAATCTTTCTCTTAATGCTGCAAAACACTTTAAAGACTTGATTCAAGGGAACTTAGCAACATCTAGGACCAGGTCCTGTGGACCAGTTAGTTGCTATTCAAATGTCCAGGGGTAGGTACTGGGTTTAATCTAGCAAATGACACACTTCTGCAAAAATCAGCCTTTGTGCTGCCTTTATCAAGAGAGAGAAGCAGAAATCATAAGATCAGAGACTTGAGAACCGAAAGAAAATTAAGGCGATCAGGTGGTCCAGGCCTCCACCTTCTAGTAAGTACAGTACCATGTTACTGATCAACCAACCAAGACCCAGGATGCTTTGATCATTTTTCCAAGCTGAATGTTGAAGGGGGTGGGGTGGGGTGGGGTGGGGAGACGGGGCAAAGTTCTGGTGGTGACGAGACCTAAAATTCTCTGGGTTTTGAGGCCAGCACTCCATTTGCTACATCATATGCAAGTTTAATAAATTCCTCAAGTCTCCAGACTCAGGATTATCAAGATGACTGAGGCAGACAGTAGCACCTCTCCCAGCCTCTTCTATGTCCTGACTCAGGAGCAATGATTTCCTTCCTGTACAACCAAAGGTCCCTTGTCCATCCCAAAGGCTCTCCCGGAGCAGTTTCCGTTCTGTAGATTCTGGTTCTGGGCCCATGTGGCTCATGTCTTATCTTTTCCCAATGTCCCACTGATGGGGAGTTTTTTGAGGAGAGTGACTGGGTCATATTCACAGAACCATTCCTGTGTCCCATCACAATCCCGGGCACATAGTAGGTGTTTCACAGTTTTCAATAAGTGATGAGTGCCTCAGTGCTGCTGAATTGCCATGACGAGGAGTTTAATCTGTGAACTTGGTAAAAAAACCACCTGCCATAATTACAATCTTCTTTACCATCAGAGTTTCCTAATTTAGGGTCTTTTCAATTCCCCGGAAGTGCCATAACCTTCAGCTGGGGTCTTGGACAGACTGATGCATCACATAGCAAAAGCAGGACGCTTGGCAATTCAACTGAGTTACCACTCCCAATTCAGTCAGAGCTGCCTTCAGCTGAGAACTTCAACTGTAGGCAGACATAGACTGTCAGATACTCATTCAGCCCTCTCTTTGGGCTCAACTCCCACATTTCTAAATGAGGATATTATTTACTCCCACAGCTAGTGAGATCATGGCAACCTTATGAAGAAATATTCTCCCCAACACAGCACTATCCTCAATATCTTCCATGTGATTTCATGCTACTGTGAAATCATTCACTTTTCCTAGTCTGCAGGTTTCCACACAAATACCTAGTTTTAAGGTCCTACTATAGTCAATAAAGGTAAGTACAGCGTACGCATTTTTTTTCCTGAGGGTGAAATTGTATTAACATAAGCCACCGTGCCCACATTGAGAATTCATTTCTGATTTAGTTTTTCTTTTCTAATATGGTCTTAAGTTAGAATGCAAACACTAGCCTAGGACGAGGGGGCAAAGTGAGTATCAGGAGAGAACACAGCCTAATAAAGTTAGAAGTTGAACTTTCCACCTACTGCTGGTCACGCTTCAACAACTTTACCTTAGACACACACTGAGATCAGCACTGGTTTGAAACAGATTTGGGAGCTAGTCTTAGCAGGGAGCCTGACCAATCCAGATTCTCCTGGTATAGCCTTCCCTACCTTGCCCTCCCTTCCCCAAACCCAGGGAGGAACCTGATCCTGAAGGTCTGAGAAAGGGCCCTAAGTGTCATCCTTAAAGTAATGGGTAATGCTAACAGAAAATTGCAGTTGCCAAAATTAGAAGCAGCTGCTGAAATTTAGTAGCCAGAGAGATTGGCAACAGGAACTCAGAGATCCCATCTGTGAGACAACAGAGCAGAGGGAGGTCTGAAATGTACATGGGGTGGGAAGAGCTTGGAGAGGATCTGCCTGTGCACTCAGGTGCAGAGGGCTGGGACCACAGACAATAGAGCTTAGCAACCAAAAGTACCTATGTGAGCCTTGCGATCATAGCCTTCACAGGGCTGCCCTCGGCTGTGGATCTTTCCCACTCTGAGAAAATAGATAGCTGTTAGATATTTATTCTCATAAATTTTCAAAGGTTTTAATGTATCTCCCTCTCTGTTCCAAGGCAACATACACGATAAAAGTAGAAAAACAAGGGAGCATATTAAAATCAATGACATGTATATGGGTTGTAGAGTTAAACAGACCTCCGTTCAAGTTCTGAGTCTTACCACCTGGTTATTTGATGTTGGACAAGTGATTCAACTTCACTGAGTCTCAATTGCCTCATCTGCAAAATGAGGAGGAAAACCATTTTTTGTATGTATTTTATTCAATCAGGGGTAATGATTATTGCTCAAAAGTAAAATATCCTTTAAGCAGGCAGCCTTTGGGAACTTTTTACAAATTAATGACTGCACTTATTTCTCTTTCTTAAACTTGGCCCTTCTCTCCTCCTGTCCCTCTGGAAAGCTATTGTTTCCAAGATAAACAAAGCACCTGTCACATGCTAGACAGTAAGGCACTGGCTATTACGGTTTGCTGTTAGCACAGTGCTTGGCACACGATGCTCATAAATTCTAATGAAATCCTACCATCAGGATTCACAC
This sequence comes from Mirounga leonina, assembly GCF_011800145.1. NCBI lineage: Eukaryota > Metazoa > Chordata > Mammalia > Carnivora > Phocidae > Mirounga > Mirounga leonina. The sequence goes on along the minus strand of NW_023270377.1, from coordinate 93,845,324 downwards.
TAACAGAACTGAAAATGGGACAGGAGATTGCTGCTTGGTGCATGGGGTCTGGAAAGGGGAGATAAGCCTAAACTGGTCATGAGAAATAGTAAAGACAATGCCTCGCCACCCCTATCCCCCCAGAGTTCTCTCTCTTTCCAGGCAGAGATGGCACTGAAAAGGCTCGACTTAATGAAGCAAGGAATTATCAGCAATTGAAATCCAAATTAAAATAAAAAGATTCAAGTGTAGGATTGTCTCCATCAGACTGGTCTCTAAATACTAAGAGGATTTTACTTAAATTTGAGATGTCTTTTATGTCTCCTGGGATTCGAATCTTAATACTAACAGAAGACATTTCCCCACCCAATTCTCTCACCACCACCCCCACCATCACAAAACCACTTTGTTTCTCTGTGACATCAGCACAACCCACCTCATTATGTACCCTGACAGGCTTCCCCTCCTCCCACTTCTCCATACTGCTCAGGAAGTAGGAACAAGCCTGGCAACAATGTATGTTCTAAGGAAGAAGGATACATGGCTGGCTACATGTTAGCCAACTAGTCATGAATAATGTTGATGGTTCAAACAACTGAAGCCCATTTAATATATATGTGTGTGTGTATTTTATGCAATCGGGTAATGATTACCGCTCAAAAGGAAAATACCCTCTAAGCACACAGTCTCTGAGAACTTTTTACAAATTAATGACTGCGCTTATTCATCTTTCTTGAACTTGGCGCTTCTCTCCTCCTGTCCCTCAGGAAAGCTGTTCTTTCCAAAGACAAAAGGTGGACATAAACTTTCTCAGAAAAATCAAGAGACTTTAACAGCCAACAGTTCCAAGGATGAGAAAAACTACAACAGCACATGACAGGACAACAAATTAATGCTTTTCATGGTGTCTGGCAACCTTCATCCTCAATGTATATAATTAAATTAAGAACCTGGTGTTCCTTTGCAGTGTGGTCAGAGATGGTTTTATTGAAAGCAGATCACATGAACTGAGTGCTCTGTAAACTGCAGAAAGTAGTGAAGGGGGCTGGGAGAGGCCAGAGGGAGAAGGTCCTAGAAGCGCTGAGTCAGAGCTCAGCTATTTGGGGGATTCCACTCTTCTCCCCCGGGGTTTGTAGAACAGAAAAGACAACCAGTTCTGACCCCTGATGATAAACAAGGGAAAGAACCCAAAACTCCACAGAATTTTGGTGGATTAAAGAAGCCCTAAAAAGAACTACCTTAAAGAGCTGGAAAGTTCAAAATAAAGGCAATGTTAATAGAAATGCAAGGGCAAGGCTAAAGCCATGACTTGGCTGACAGCCCTCCCCTGACAGAGCCCACCATCTCCTGCCACCCACAACCCTCCTTTGCATTCGGCTGATGTTGAAGGAGGTAAACGCTTCCTGGGCAGCCCCACCTGCTGGTAGGAGCAGGGTCCTTAGGATCATTTGGGGCTGGAAGGAAAATCAGGTGTAAGATTATAAAGTGGCTGATGAGAATCCACATGTGGGTTAGGAAGAATTGACTGTGGCCCCCCTGGGGTATCCTAGGAATCACTAGCAATTGGAAAACACACCCCAGAAGCCCGTATTTAAGACGCAATGGGAGCTGCAAAGAAGTGTTGTGTGAATTAGGGCTCCTGACCACAGGCAGATTACAATCACATTAGAAAAGCAAGCCCTGGGAAATAATGAGAGGATGAGAAAGAAGATGAAGACAATTTGGCTCTGTGGCTCACTGATGAGAAGAAAGCGATTAGAACAGCTGAGGGAAGAGTGATTTCTCTGCTGTCCCAGGAATGGGCATTTCCAGCATCTTTGCCCCTGTTATTTGGGAGGATTCCTCATTGCGTGGGATACAGATGGGCTGGAGTGGTCCTCGGCGCCCTGCCCAGATGGCGTGGGCACACAGTTCCAGCTCATCCAGCCCAGTGCTCCCACCTGTTTCCGGGTGTAGGCGTATCCAACCAAGACCCGGGGACAATCAGGCGCACTCACAGTGTCTTCCGTAGTGTTCTGCAATGGCTCTGTGTCCAGGTCTTACTTCCTTTTGCCCAAGTCAGTTGCCAGCTTCCTGTTTCTGAGCCGCTGCACTTGTTTCAGTTCCAGTTTGCTGGCTGGTTCTGCAGTCTCTTGCTCACTCTCTGAGCCTCTGACTGGGGCTCCTTAAGCTGGTTTCTGTTGCTTTGACCAAAAATACTGACTTCTACGGCCATCCTACTTGTAGGAAATTCCCTTGTTTCTAGGGCACTATTATTAGCTTTTAAAAAATAAGAACTGTGCTTATTCATCCTTCCTAGCCCTGGAGCTCTTGGCACTGATCGCTCCTTAGGAAGAATACGATTAATTGAAAAAAATGTAAAGGTATAGAATGATGAGTACTGTTTTGCGTGTGTTTGTTCTATTACTACGTGGCACGTTGTAGATGCTCATTTTGGTATTGTGGGAAGAACCCAGCCTTTGGAGTCAAATTAAATTCCACTTCTTCCTTGGAACTCCTCAAGGCACTCAGACAAGTTGCTTACCCTCCCAGAGCCCCTGTTTCCTCATTTGCAAAGAGGGACCATGATTCTTAACTCCTGGGACTATTGTGAAAATTATACCAGACATTCAACGAAGATGTGATAGTCTTTTAAGCACATGATACTGGAACAACAGGGTATCTGCTTGTGAAAGACTGGAGTTGACCCTTCCTTACCTCCTGCCATATATAAAGATGGCTTCAGAAGGGATCCCAGAGCTGTATGTGAGGGCTAAAACGATCAAACTCCTGGAAGGAACATGGAAGTACCCCTTCATGACCTTGGATGAAGCAATGGATTTTAGAGGTGATAAAGAAAGCATGAGCAATACAAGAAAGAAGCAGATAAATTAGACTTGAACAGATTAAGAAATTTGTGGGTCAAAGGACAACAAAAAATGAAAAGCCACAGAATGGGAGAATATATCTGCAAAACATACACCTGATAAGAATATACTGGGGTGTCTGAGGAGAATAAGAGTGACTGGTAATAGGTAGAGGGTTCCTTTCTAGGGTGACAGAAATGTTCTAAAACTATATGGTGGTGATTGTTGCACAATCTGGACATACACTAAAACCCACTGAATTATATACTTTAAATGGTATGTGAATGACATCTCAAAAAAGTTACCAAAAATTCACTGAGACAGTGCTGAAATGTCCACGTCTAACCATTGCACACAAATACACATGGAGCAGTATTCTAGATTGTGTTGCTTTTATTTATGATGATTGATTAGGCAGAAAGTGCTAGAGAGAGTGACTAATGGAAGGTGCTTCAGGCTGCGATAGTACAAGAATTCCTCCCCTCCAAAGCCATGGGACGGAGACATTCTTTTGTGAGAGTCCTCCAGATGTCTCACAGGGGCTGTACACTATGTTCACGCGTGTCTCACCCGTGTTTGAACCACTGTATTCAGTGCCCCCAGTGGGTCTGTCCTTGGCCTTTATCCCTTCAGTCAAAATGCACCGAAAATGCTGAGGAAGTGCTGATTCTCCTCTCTTAGGAGTTCAATTCTTTCTTGTGGCCTCACCTTTCAGCACTTTTTTCTTACTGCTGACTTATGTGGAATGAATTTGCCACCAAAATCGAATTCTTGATATTCAAATCATTTGTATAAAGTCAAGGGTTTGATGCTTCTCGGTTTTGTTGTTGTTCATTTGTCTGTTTCTCATAAAAGCATAGCAAAAAGATTAGGAGAGTATACACCAAAATTCTAACAGTGAGCATCTCTGGGTGATGGCATTATATATAATATGTTGTCCTCTTCCATATGCCTTGTGGCATTTTCCAAAAATTCTATAAAGAATCATTATTAAAAACACACTGTACGTAGAAAAACATTGTGTATTTAAAATGTTAAAAATTAGCCCCAAGATGGTTTATGAAGAGAATTATCTCTACAGTCAAAATGCCCCCAGAGATGTATTATAATGTCCACTGGAGTTAATGTGTGTGTGTGTGTGTGTGTGTGTTTGCATGTGAGAGAGAGCAGGGGGTGGAGAGGAGACAGAGACAGAGAGACAGAGCTTTATGTACATTTTACCTTTGTGGTGATGGTTCCTGTGGAATTAGGAGGACACGTCTCTGCCAATTTCAGGCCAAGGCAGTAGGCAAACATTCGTTCCAGTTTGCGGATTTAAATGTGATCATTTATACCACTGCGCATACATCTTTTAACCTTTCCCTGGCACCTTCTCATTAGATTCTTACCGGCAAAGGAAACCTGAGTGATTTGTATCACAGAGCCACCACCCCTACATTTACAGTCTCGCAAAAAATTCTAGTCTAGACAATAATTAAAGTCAGAAATGTAACTTAATTAAAGCACATCTTTCCCAAGCCCCGAGGGCCATTCCTCGGCACTTAGACACAGCAGTCTACTATTTACGTAGACTGCTCTGGGGGTTACGCGTGGAGGTATCCTCTTGGGCACATCCTTCTCGGCCCATCTCTTAGAAGGAATGAGAGAAAGAACCAGGGTCAGGGAGGGCTGGCTGTCATGGGTGTGAAGATGAAAGCGCAATGTTTTCCTAAATATGTAAAGGACAACTGTCAAAAATCACAGGGGCATAATTAACACATCAAGAAAACAGAAACCGAATTTGATCAGTCAGGAGCCTTGTAAACCCTCAAGACTGGAATATGTCCCAGAAGTCACAAACCAGCAACTCGAGGGGCTTTGATGGCCTGCAGACATATTTTAGTCGGCCTACAAATTATTATTTTAAAATTAGAGCTAGCATTTAAAATGAGGGGATTTTACCTAAAAAATCAGATTTCCAGCTTTTTTTAAATGACTAAAAAAAAAAAAAAAATACATACACAGAGCCAGCTCTTTTTTGGCAGCAATTGCTGGTTCTGAGAACAGGCACTCAGCAGGATATACTCCCCAGGGCACCCACATCCTCAGGAATCCCTGATGCTCAGCCACAGTGAGATCCAGGGACAGTCCCATTTATTATCATGCAATTGGTTTTGTTTTTCTCACTGCTGGCAGGCTTCCATTGTTCTCTATCCACCTGCATGGCCTTCCACAAACATTTGGGTTTGAGACCTCACCCACCTCCCTCCCACTCCCTCCCAAACAATGTCCCCTGGCCTATGCCTTACCAAAGTCATTCCTTTGGCTAGAATTCTCCTTTCCTTTTTACTCACTGGTGCCTTGTCAGAAAATGGATCCAGGTGCAATCCTGGCAATACCTTAAAGGTGTCGTAAACTTCTGAGAGAGGAATAGAATGATAATATATGGAAAAACAACTGCATTTGAAGGCAGTAAACTCGGATTCAAGTCCCAGAAATAACAGGATTGTCAGAAACATGTGGGTCCAGATCCCAGCTCCTCGAATTTCTAGTTTGAGATCCTGAACAATGTATTTAACCTCTCTGAAGCTCTTTCCTTATCTGTGAAATATAGATATTTTGCCCTGCCTGACTCACAAGGTTGTTCTGAAAACCAAAGACTATATTCTAAGAAGGTAGGAGGACTAAATCAATTTAAGATAATTTGTGGTATGAGGGGAGGGGGTAAGTTATTAAATTACTTTGGATGGTTTGGCAAAAAAATACACCTTACCAAATTTTCCAAATTTGCTCTCTGAAAAAGCAAATAGGTTAATAGGATTCCTTTTTTTTTTAGAAAATTGCAAATAAAAAGTTTAATTTCAGAAACTGAGTTTACCATTTATAAATACACTAAAACATAGTACAAATCCAGATTTAACAAAACAACTTCTCTAAAGGGTCATAGGCAAATGAGTGACTTGTTTCATCCAGAATATTTAACTGGTTTGAAATAAGAAAATGAACCCTTTTCTAGTTGTTGAAGCAAAAATTCTGAAGACAGATCATTGTTAAAAAAAAAAAATCTGACAATTGACACTTCATTCTACTGTCCTTGGGATTCTAAAAGACCCCAAAGACGGCTGAATCTTCCCTATTTTATATATATATATATATATTTAAATCTAAATGCCTAAGGCTATTCTTACAACTGCAATGTAACGATCTCCTCCCTGTTAATGGGCCATCTCCTCTAAAAAGAATCTTATACATAATTTGATCAAATTGGGGTCATTGAGGTCATATGATTCCTAATTTGTTTTTACCATTTACCTAAGTCTGTGGGTTGTTTACTAAATGTATAGAGGTGTTTTAAGAAAGTAGATGACCTTTCTCTGTAACTCTCCAGAAGACCCAACTACCTAGAATTCTGCCTGCCACAGTGTCTACACTGCCCGCTGGTATAGAAGTGTCCACATACAAGTATTCTGTAATTGGCTCATGACATATATCTGGTATGTACAACATATATTCTCGTGTGTGTGTGTTCACAGGTATACCTATGACATTCTGATCTGTGGCACCTAAAAAAGAGAGATTATTCAGAAATTGGTCACAAAATAAATAACTCTTTTAAATTGTTTAAATTTTTTTCCAAATATGAAAATGAAAGATATTTATTACAAATAATTTGGTTATGGCCATAATTCTTGTTATAGGTATGTATCATAGCTACATACCATTAACATTTGATGAATTTCTTCTCCAGTCTTTTTTCTATGTATTTCTTATATAATTGACTGTTTTTTTCAAAATCACTGTTTTAACTGGCTATATAATATTTCATTTCATGAATATAACATTTTATTTCTTTGATTGCAGTGGTGAATGGTGAAAGTGCATTTTACTGATTATGATATTAATATATATGAATTAAAGGCAAGTTCAGCAATACAAAAATATACAGTAAGAAACAAGTTATCTCATCTTAGTGGTTGGACTTCCAAACTTTTGTTTGTATGCACATATATGCAGATAAAGACATGCCTTTTTAAAAATAAGTTCATGATACACATTTATTTTTAGCCTACATTTTCCACTTCCTGTATCATAGGATGATTCCTACCAACTAGGTCTATATCAGGTGTTTTGTTTGTTGATTTGTTTTTTGGGAGACAAGAGAGTGTGTGCACGTGCACAAGCTGAGGGAGGGGCAGAGGAAGAGGGAGATAGAGAATCTCAAGCAGGCTCCACACCCAGCATAGAGCCTGATGTGGGGCTTGATCCCACCAACTCAAGATCATGCCCTGAGCTAAAATCAAGAGTTGGTGGCTTAACGGACTAAGCCACCCAGGCGCCCCTAGATCTATATCAGTTTTTAATGGCTATATAGTATTCCCTCATGTGGTTGTACTATCACATATTTAACAATCATCTACCAACGGGTTTTGGATTATTTTCAGTTTTCACTAGCATGAGTGTGACTGTGATAAATATCCTATGCATGTTCTCTGTAGACTCATTGATTATTTTTAAGATACAATCTTAGAAGTGCTTTGCTGAGTCAAAAGTATGTTCTCTCCTATTCAAATTGCTTTCCTCCCCTCCCCCCCCCAGTTTGTGCCAATTACGCTTCCACCAAGAGTAATTGAGAATGCCTATTTCCACCTCTTCATCAATGGGATAGTTTAGTCTTTCCTAATAGTTAAAACAATATATCATTATTTTCATTTCTGTCCTTTGATTCCTAATGAGATTGAACATCTGTTCAAATGCTTCTTAGCCATTTGCTTTTTTTTTTTTTTTTTTTTTTTGGTGAACTGCATTTCATTTCCATTAACCATTTTCTATCAGGGTAGTCATCTTTTTCTTGTTGATTTACAAGAGCTCTCTCTAGTCCATGATGTTTTTGATCACTCTCCTATTGATAGATAGTTGTTTTCCACATTTTATCATTATAAATAATATAGTAATGAATATTTTTATAAGTAGACATTTGTCTATATCATATATTATTTCTATTGAACAGATAAAATTAGAATAGAATAGATTAAAATACTCTAATACATGTTGCTAAAACACTTTCCATAAAAGCCATGCCAATTTATACTCCCACCATCAGATTACGAGAAAACCTATCTCACAGCAACCCATTTCAAATCTAATCAGAGTATTACAGTAGGATGCAGATAAAGACATAGAAGAGCATGACCTGGAAATCAGAGGCAGGTGACAGTCTGTCCTGCTATAGGATTTCTAGAAGCCAGGAAAGAAGAGGAAGACCTGAACATTTTGGTGGAACTGAAGTGGAGAGGCATACAATCTTTATTTCTTTTAGAATGTGGCCTAAACCTAGTTCCGTCACAGTCCATTGAAAATATGTGATTGCTGTTAATTGAAAATAAGAAACCTGATTAACACATTCAACTTCTAGCCTTTCCATATTCCACCAACTAAGTCCAGTCGCTTACTGTGCAGATACCTGCTTCTATTAGAAATGCTACAATGCCAATGAATCCAAAGAAAAAACACAGCCTCTTCCTGGTGATGAGGTGAGAGTGGCGACTCCTGAAGCCAGGCCTGGATGACAGGAAAGAGTAACAGCTCTGTGTTTTGCCAGTTAAAATACAGAGAGGTGTTTTAGACAGAAGGTGAAGCCAGTGAAAACACGCAAATGTTACTCATTCAGTAAGTAAACCAACAAAATGCTTTGCAACACCAAACTCAAATCAATGCTCCATCAATGACCAAAAACCGGCAGGTTCTCAGTTCTAGGTGCATTTCCCAGTGAACAAATCACATCATCTGGCATAAATTTCAGCACGTGGGAGAATGGCAGCAGCAAGCAGGCCGGTAATGTCTAATGGAGAGAGCTGATAAGGAATGTCTAATTAATGGTTCTGAAGTACTATCAGGGTATAAATCCAATAGCAATATTAAATAGCATCATCACCCAGTTAAGGCAATTAAGAATTAGCAGCCTGTTTTTCTTCTTTCAAACACAGGTTATCACACCAAAAGAATCCTAACAAGCAAAACTGCACCAGTAATGTATTTTTTGTTATGTGTATATTTTTATATATAAGCTGTACTTTATATGTAAATGAAAAGTTCAGTTCTATGTCTTTTCCATTATGATTTGGCTGATTTTGTGTGTTCTTCCCACCTGTTAACTGGTTATGGATCACATTATAATCACCATTTTCTAACCAAAAGCATCAAGCTCACCATTGAGACTCTACTACACAACATGACAGTTTTTTTGCAAATGGTGTTATCTTTGTCTTTTGTTTTAGTAGGAAGATTTCAGAGTCTAATTATTAATGGTACTGCTCTGCTGTGTTTCTTTCCATTTGGTTCTTACTTCCTCCTGGGACTTTGACAATTCCAAGGACTTCTAAATCATTTTACTAACTCAGACCTCTTTTCTATACTCCAAGCATGTGCTTCTAGATACTAATTGGTAATTTCCACCTGATACTCCACACACAGCTCAGCCTCACATACCCAAAGCCCAGCTCTCAAGGTTCCTCTACTCCCACCTGCTGCTGCTTTTCTCTCTTACTTAATGATGTCACCAGCCTGAGTCACTGAAGTTCTAAAGGTCAGCCACTTCTTTCTCATTTCTTGCCTCTCTCCCTCCTTCCACATCTATCTGTGCTGACCCAGCTTTAAGCGTGCCTGATCTACCTGCCACACTATCTCCATACTCTGACATCGGTTTGTGGCCACCTCAATTCCTGGCAGGATGATCACCATTGCTTACTAACTGCTACCATCCCCAGGCTTTCTTCTACCTACACCTTGAGAGGGCTGCCAATAAGCTGCTTCAGAAATGATGATACGATCACATCGTGGTTCTTCTTAAAGCCTTTGCTGATTTCCCGTAGCCAACAGTACAGAACCGTTCCTGGACGAAGATGTATTTGTCAGTGCAAGAGAATAAAACACATTTAAGATTGTGATTGCTTGATTCATAATTTTAAAACATTTGAGTTGTGGCATATGGACCTCTATTTGCACTCTTGTCTTACGCTCAGAAATGGGTAAGGTAAACCTGACTCGGAGGAGTCCCAATTACTCTGGTTTCTCCCCTTAGCATTTTTTTAAATAAAAAATTTATTGCGATATAATTCACAAACCATAAAATTACCTTTTTCAAAGAAAAAGCACTATTCAATAGTTTCTAGTATATTCATGGAGACCTGCAACCATCACCAATATGTAATTCCAGAATATCTTATTACTCCAAAAAGAAATGCCAAGTTCCAGAACATTTTATTATCCTAAAAAGAAATGCCACGCTAATTACCAATCACTCCCCAATCTCTCTTTTTCCTAGCCCCTAGCAACCACTAGTCTACTTTCTCTATCTATAGATTTGCCTATTTTGGACATTTCACATAAAATGGAATCATATGTGGCCTTTGGTGTCTATCTTCTTTCATGTACCATAATGTTTTCAAGGTACATCCACATTGTAGTATCAGTACTTAATTCCTTTATATGGCTTGATAATATTCCACTATATGGATATACCACATTGTGTTTATCCATTTATCAGTTGACAGACATTTGGGTTCTTTCCACTTTTTAGTAATAATGCATAATGCTGCTAAGAACATTCATGTACACATTTTTATGTGGACATACGTGTACGATTCTCTTGGGTATATATACTTAGGAGAGGAATTTCTGTATCATACAGGAAATCTATTTTTAGCATTTTGAGAAATGATCATATCTTTTCTAAAATGGCTGTACCATTTTACATTCCTACCAGCAATATATGAAAGTTCTAATTTCTCTACATCCTTGCCAAGATTTGTTATTGTTTATTTTTTTCTAATTACAGTTATCCTAGTGGGTATGAAGTGGTATCTCATTTGGTTTTGTGCTATGTTTACCCTAATGACTAATGATGCTGAGCATATTTTCATGTGCTTATTAGCTGTTTGCTTATCTTCTTAGGAGAAATGACTTTGAATCGTTTGCCCATTTTTAAAATGAGTTACTTTGATTCTTATAAGTGAGCAGTAGGCGTTCTTTATATATTCTGGTTGAATAATATTCCATTGTCTGGAATACAAATTTCTTCTTAAATATATGATTTGCAGATATGTTCTTTCATTGTGTGGGTTGTCTTTTCACTTTTTGGATGATGTCATTTGAAGCGCAAAAGCTCTTAATTTTTATGAAGTCCCACTTAGCTGTTTTTTCTTTTGTCACTTGCTTTTGGTGTCCTATCTGAGAAAACGACCTAATCCCAAATCATGAAGATTTACTCCTATGTTTTCTTCTTAGGTTTTTATAGTTTTAGCTCTTACATTTAGTTCTGTGATCCATTTTGAGTTAATTTTTGTATAAGGTATGAGTTAAGGGTCCAACTTCATTCTTTTACTTGTGGATATAAATCCGTCCCAGAGCCATTATGTTGAAAAGACTATTCTTCATCTACACTAAATTGCCTTAGCACCCTTCTCAAAAATCAACTGACCATAAATGTAAGGATTTATTTCTCAATTCTCAATTCTATTCTATTGATACATATGTCTAGTCTTATGCTAGTGATACACTGTTTTTATTATGGTTGCTTTGGAGTGTTTTTAAAATCAAGAATTGGGGGACACCTGGATGGCTCAGTCAGTTAAGTGCCCAACTCTTGATTTCAACTCAGGTCATGATCTCAGAGTTGTGGGATTGACCCCCACATTGGGCTCCATGCTCAGCATGGAGTCTGCTTGAGATGTTCTCCCTCTGGCCCTCCCCCAGCTCATACGCACACACTTTCTCTCTCTCAAATAAATAAATAGATCTTTAAAAAATAAATAAATAAATCAAGAATTGGAAGTTACAACTTTGATTTTCTTTTTCAAGATTGTTCTTGCTATCCTGGGTCACTTGCATTTTCATAAAAATCCTAATATTAGCTTGTCAGTTTCTTAAAAAAAAAATCAGCTTGAATTTTGATAATAATCATGTTGAATCTGCAGATCAATTTCAGATAGTATTGCTATCTTAACAATATTAAGTCTTCCAATGTGCATGCATGGGCTATCTTTCTATTTATTTAGTCCTTCATAATTTCATTCAGCAGTAGTTTTGTATGTATAAGTCTTGCACTTCTTTTTTTTTTTTTTTAAAGATTTTATTTATTTATTTCAGAGAGAGAGAATGAGAGACAGAGAGCATGAGAGGGAGGAGGGTCAGAGGGAGAAGCAGACTCCCTGCTGAGCAGGGAGCCCGATACGGGACTCGATCCCGGAACTCCAGGATCATGACCTGAGCCGAAGGCAGTTGCCCAACCAACTGAGCCACCCAGGTGCCCCAAGTCTTGCACTTCTTTTGTTAAATTACTTCCTAAATATTATATTCTTTTGGATGCTATCTTAAATTGCATTATTTTTCTTAATTTCATTTTTGAGTTGTTCATTGATGTGGTATACACATACAATTGATTTATGTATATTGACCTTGTATCCTGTAACTCTGTTGAATTTATTAGCTCTTTTTTTAGTGAATTCCTTAGGATTCTCTCTGTACAAAACCGTGTCAACAAATAGAGATAGTTTTACTTCTTTTCTTTTTTTTTTTTTAAAGATTTTATTTATTTATTTGAGAGAGAATGAGAGAGAGCACATGAGAGGGGGGAGGGTCAGAGGGAGAAGCAGACTCCCCGCCGAGCAGGGAGCCCAATGCGGGACTCGATCCAGGGACTCCAGGATCATGACCTGAGCCGAAGGCAGCTGCCCAACCAACTGAGCCACCCAGGCGCCCTACTTCTTCATTTCAATCTGGGCATCTTTTCTTTCTTTTTCTTGCCCAATTTATCTGGCTAAAACTACAAAACAATGTTGAATAGAAGTGGAGAGCTGACATCTTATCTTTTTCCTGATTTTAGGGGGAAAGGTTTTCACTATTAAGTGCAATGTTAGCTGTAAGTTTTTTATAAATGCTCTCTATCAGGTTGAGGGAATTCTCTTCTACCCCTAGTTTATTTAGAGTTTTTGTCATGAAATAGTGTTACTTTTTTTTTATTCATATATTAGATGATCACATAGGTTTTGTTTTTTATTCTATTTATGTGTTATTGTATTACATTGGTTATTTTTCATGTACATAACCAGTCTTGCATTCCTGGGGTAAATCATCTCACTTAGGTTGGTATATAATCCTTTTTATATGTTGTTGCATTTGGCTTCCTAATATTTTGTTGAGGATTATAGTATCTATATCCATAAAACATGTTGGCATATAGTTTTTGTTTCTTGTTTCTTTGTCTGATTTTGGTATCAGAGTAACGCTGGCCTCATAGACTGAGTTGGGAAGTGTTCCCTTCTCTTTTATTTTTTGGAAGAATTAGTGAAGGATTAGTATTAATTTTTCTTTTAATATTTGGTTGAATTCACTAGGTAGCTATCTGGCTTGGGCTTTTCTTTGTGTTAAGTTTGTTAATTAGTAATTCAATCTTTTTACTTGCTAAAAGTCTATTCATATTTTCTATTTTTTTAAGTCAGTTTCAGTATTTTTTGTCTAAGAATTTGTCTATTTCATCTAGGTTGTCTAATAAAACAATCTACTTGGATTAATACCTACTCTATTTCAGTATTATACAAAAACTTTCCTTGATTATAGCTCTATTCGCTACCCTCTCCTTTGTCCTTTTGTTATCATACACAATACAAATTCATCCATATGGCTTTACACTTACAGCTTTTAAATCAGCCATGAGAAAAAAAATAGTTATAAACAAAAATACATTTACCTTGTCTTTTATATTTTACTAGTGCTCTTTATTTCCTCATGTGGGTTCAAATTACTATCTATTATCTAGTTCTTTCATTTTAGCCAGAAGATCTCCCTTTAGTGTTTCATGTAGGAAAGTTCTGTTAGTGGTGAATTCTATCAGTTTTTGTTTATCTGGTAATGTCTTCATTTCCCGTTCATTTTTAAGAATAGCTTTGCTGGATATAGAATTCTTGGTTGACAATTTTTCTTTCACTACTTTGAATGTGTCATCCTATGGCTTTCTGGACTACATGGTTTCTGATGAAAAATTGGCTGTTAATATTAGTGAGACAACCTCATACACTTTTCTCTTGTTGCTTTCCAGATTGTTTGAATTTTGGCAATCTGATTATGATATATCTCAGAGTGGACCTCTTTGAGTTTAGCATACTTGGAATTAATTGAGCTTCTTGGTTATGTAGATTCATGTTTTACATCATCATTTTCAGGCATTATTTCTTTAAGTATTCTTTCTGTCCCTTTCTGTCTCTCCTTTCCTTCTCATACTCCCATTATGTATATGTTGGTACACTTGATAGTGTACCACAGGTCTCTGAATTTCTACTTATATTTTCCATTCTTCTTTTCCTTTCTGTTTGTATATTGAATAATCTCATTTGATCTGTCTTCAAGTTTTCTGATTCTTTTGCCTACTCAAATGTGCTATTTTATCACACTAGTGAATTTTTCGTTTTAGTTATTGTACTTTACAGCTCCAAAACTTCTATTTGTTTTTTTCCCATAATTTCTTTTTATTAATATTCTATTTGCTGAGATGTTCTTCTCATATTTTCCTTTATTTCTTTAGACATGATTTCCTTTAGTTCTTTGAACATATTTATGTTCACTGGCTTAATATCTTTGTCCAGTAAGTCCAAATGTCTGGGCTTCCTCAGAGATCATTTCTATTGACTCCTTTTTATTTCCCCCGTCTATGTAATATACTTTCTTTCTTTTTTGTATGTCTCATCAACTTTTTGGAAAGATGGACATTTAAAATAATATAATAACAGCAACTCTGGAAATCAGAGGCACAAAACCTCTGCTTCTCTATAAATGGAAACAATACCTACTTCATCAGGATATTTTGAAGATTGAATGAGTTTTAATACATAGATAGCACTTAGTGTAGTGTGTATGTCATAATAATCCCTCAATAAATGATAATACAAGGAAGTACCAGAATGCTCTCATCTCTGGACAGACTGGCTCACTGCAGCTACATGAGTATGCTTCCATTTTGAAAAACAAGGTATGTTTCAAATTGAGAGTATTGCCTATAGGTGGTCTTCCATCTCCCACCATAGAGACATTTCCCAAACTGATTCACATGCATCAATCTCTCTCCCATATGCCACATGCTACCCTCCTATTAATCACAGACATCCAAGAAACATGTCATTCTTTCACTCATACATGCATTCTCATGATCAACATTTATTGGGTATGTTTCACATGCCAGGCACTAATCTTTTTTTTTAAGATTTTTAAAATTTATTTATTTGAGAGAGAGAGTGAGTGAGAGAGAGAGAGAGCACAAGCAGGGGGAGGAGCAGAGGGAGAGGAAGAAGCAGACTCCCTGCTCAGCAGGGAGCCTGACCTGGGGCTCGATCCCAGGACTCCAGATCATGACCTGAGCTGAAGGCAGATGCTTAACCGGCTGAGCCACCCAGGCGTCCCTACACATGCCGGGAGCTAATCTTAACATTGGTATAGGGTGATGAGCAAGCAGACAAGATCCCTGCCCTCCTGGATATTAACTTCCAAGAGGGTATGGGGGTAGATTCTGGTGACTCCACTCTAGCAGTAGAGACGAAAAAAACTAAGATGGCATGTACCTAACCCTTTGATAGCATGATCTGCTGTGATCCAGATTTCACCCGGGAGAACCCTCATCAATGGGATTGCAAAGTCAGAGTGAAGATCGTGAGGTAGATGCTGTATTCCTACTGTTTCTGCCAGAGGCTTAAGTGTTCTGCAGTCTCTTGAACAAAGGTCCCAGTATCCTGTCCCTAGCTTCATGTGTTTCAAGAAACAGAGATTCCCATTTGGTGGAGGAGATGATAGTGTGACCCGAGAGCTGGCAGTGGTGGCATCAACTTCCCGATTCTGACCTTTGTATAGTGACCAACACATAGTGGCAAATTCTGTTGTGTTATTCCGAGCATTAGCTCAGAAGCCCTGCCTGCTCCCCGGCTCCTATAAGATGGAATATGCCACCTAAAACCAGTGTGAAATTCCTTCCTGCTTAAACCAGCTGAAATGGATTATATTATCTGTTACTGACTCCAGAGCAATACAGGGACACAAATCATAGAAAGATTAAAAAAAAAAAAAAAAACCACAAGGCACATATTCATTGTCAGAAGTACTCTAAAAGGAGGGCGATGTAA
The DNA here is from genome assembly GCF_011800145.1 of Mirounga leonina. Taxonomy (NCBI): domain Eukaryota; kingdom Metazoa; phylum Chordata; class Mammalia; order Carnivora; family Phocidae; genus Mirounga; species Mirounga leonina. The sequence continues at coordinate 93,829,360 of NW_023270377.1, read as the reverse complement.
GATGAGGAAAGGTTTTTCAGAGAGAGTGGTCCCAAAGTCTCCTTGACCAAGTGAACTGAAACAGACACCTAAGGAAGGGGGGGCTAAGAGAAGGCGGGGAAAGAGATTTCCAGATCAAGCAAACATCAGGAGCAGAGGCCCAGATTTGGAAAAGAGGTCATTGTCTTCCATCCTCAGAAAGAACAGCAGCATGATCGGAGATTGGGGACAAAGGGCACGAGATGAGACTAGAAACCCAAACAGGTTCTACAGCCGCTCAGAGTCTGGCCCAGTCTGGTGCCAGTCTGCAAACCATTTGTCCAGGATCCACAATGAGGTAAGTCCAAAATAAAAGAGTAAATGTTTAGAAATTTTGTAGCAATTTGACACAGCAGGCAAGCAACATTTTTATCACATTTAAGAAACTATCAGTCCATAACAGACTGGAAATTTGAACAAAAACAAAAACAAAAACAAACCTGGTCCTTCACCACAGTGTTTGAGAAGCATTGTTCTCCATGTCTCGCCTCTCAAATTTATCTGTGAAGGACCAGATAGTAAATGTTCCAGGCTTTGGGGGACTGTAGGGACTCTGTTGAAACAACACACCCCTGTCGTTATAGCACAAAAGGGGCCACAGGCAATATGTAAATATAGGGGTATGGCCGTGTTGCAATAAAACTTTATTTATAAGAACAAAGGATGGCAGGGTTTGGCCTGTCATGCAGTGGTTTATCAACCCTGTTCTAGGCCACAGTAAGGAGACTGTACTAGACTCTAAAGGTGATAAATCCATCTGCTTAACAATGGTATGTTAGTTATACTTCAATTAAACAAAAAACCTTCCTGCTTAATTGAGACCATCCCTCACTCTTGATCTTTACCCATCATGCCTACAAACATTTGTCAAGTCTTTGCTTCAGTGACTCTAAGTCAGAAACAAATCTTGGAGCTCCTCCTAGCTCCAATTCAGTGTTCTCCTCAGCAACCCGACCCTGGCAGGTGAAGTCTCTGTTTAAGGGCAGGGTCCCTTTTGTCTATTATCTGCATCCTCAAGGAATGAGGATGACACCGTTCACCCTGTGTTGGTCTGATGAGTCAAACCATGGCCCCAAAGGGTCACAGCCTTACATTCTCCATGACCTGGTCAAACCTAGGTTCACATTGCCCTCTGAGTCATTAAGTCACCTCAGTGCCCAATTCCCTGGAGCATACTGTCCCATTTTTCTTCTGTACAAAGTTAGATTTCTCAGCCCCAATGGACTTCTGTGACCACTGCCCATCCCTGGCTCTTTTGGTATGTCTGAAATGGTTGTGTTGGACAAGCGGCCCGCCACATGTGCAGCCTTGTTTTTCTCTGAGCTCAGACACTGCCACAGGCAGGAAAGCCTTCTGCATTCACACATGTCTCCATTTACACAGCACCCACTTCATAACCACCACCCAACACCCATACAGTAGAACGCCTTATTCTCTGCCCCACATGGAGCACAGACCACTGTGTGAGGAGGTAGGCTCCTACCACTAGGTCTCACACACAGAGGGTATAGAGCTGAGGCAGTTCTTGCTGAAATCTCTTTTATTTCAGATTTCTTTCACTGACTCAGGACAAACTTAATGGGTAAAACTTTGCTGTTGCAAGTTTCCTTAAAATATCCCTTCTGGGCCTACCCACCGTTTATCTTGGCAGCAGGTAGCTTGGAGAGTTTTGGAAAGTCTCAGCTTGGCATAGCCTCAGAGCTACTGGCACATTAAAGATTAATAAAGTGCATTTAACTGAGCTCAGGACACTGCAACGTGATCCTTCACCATGAAATGTGCAAGATTCTTTGTTTGCAATGAACAAAACTGAAGCCAAAAAGGGCCTACCGTAACAAGCTAAAATAGGAAACAATCAGGAACTTTGTGTGTCTTTCCCTGGTAAATTGATGGGTGGGAATCAATGCTCCCTGCTCAGCCATACTCTTACTTAGCATTCTCAGGAATTTAAGATGGGCATCCCAGTACGATGCACAGAGCTGGGCATTTAGTGAGCGTGCAGAACCACAGAGATAGCCCAAATGCAGCTGCCTCCTTAAAGTGTAAGAGAAGATGGACTCCAAACAAATTCCTAATCTAGCAGCTTCTCCAGTGAAAGTCAAGATAAAGCAAAGCATTTGAAAACATTTTGGACTTGCCTGAGTAAAGCAGAATGCTTGTGCTTGACTGAGTATTAACCTAGAAAGAAGAAAACACCTTCTGCATCCATAGGTGCGGGGATGGCAGCAGAATGAGCCAGGGAACGTTTTAAATGAAAATAAAAATTAAACAATCCTGTACATTCTAACCACTGGTTCACGAGAGGAATCTCTCTGCTATCCACCTCAGGACACCTGGACACATGCAACAAATACTGGGACAGATCCGTGGAGGCAAACATTTAAAAATGTATCATTCTGAATTCTGGCAAAGCGCTGGCCGACTCCACGTGCTGCGTAATGCCTTGTGTCTATTTACACAGTGCAATCCTCTCGCGTCCTCCAGAAAAATCCCAGGCAAACCCTGCACTGTGCACATCAGAGCTCGGGAGCCCAGCGCTGAGCACGTCCGACGCTCTTTCCTCCACACCGACATAAATACTAAAGAAAAAAAAAAAGGAAGAGAAAAGAAAATTCTGTCCTTACCGAAAAGGCATAGCAGACAGGGACGGTGAGTGTTTCACGTTAGCCCACTCAGTGCTTTCTCTTTCATTCGGTCAATGTTCTAACGCTATTGATGAGCGTTCCTGGGGTTTTCGGATCTTCCTTCAAGAGTTTTAATCACTGGCTTCCCCAGCCCGGCTTTAACAAACACCGCTGTGTTCTGTCAATATTTGTATGCAGCACCACATTGGGCAACCGGCCAACACACAGAGTTTCAAGAGGCAAGGGGAGAAAACTGACACCCTAACAAACATGCTTCCCTCTCTTGTGTCTTTCAAGGTGGCGCGCAAAGTGTCATCTTTGATTCTGACAGGAGCTAAAGATAGCCTCCTTTTGTGACTTTCTCCACTGCCCCCAAACGCCTGGCTGGGCTGCCCAAAGTTTGTTTTTTTGTCTCCCTGCCCTGAAGTTCTCTGCACAACCGCCCGCCCGGCTTGCCTCTCCACCAGCTGCACTTTAAATGTATTTTAATTGGCTGGAATGTCGAAAGAATCCATTTGGCAGTCGTTTGCATGTGAAGCACGCCCAGGGCAGCTGAAGGAGGCCCCAGAAGCAGCCGATTACTTCATCAAAAGCTGCAGTTTGAATACCATTGACTCCTACATAACTACAGTGAACTCAGTTCTATAGGCAAGAAGGAGTAATTAATAATTTGCTGAGAAAATTCTTCATTCATCTAAAAGCCAAAAACGCAAAGGAAAAAAAAAATATCCCTGCAGACACAACAGTTCTTGTGAAAGGCTTGATTTATAGTCTCCAGTTCTACTCTTCACAAACATTGACTTTGTATAGCATTACAGGAGGGGTATAATGCATAATTCGGTTTGCCTGAAAAGTTAATTTAAGTAATTTTCCTTTTGAATGATCCCCTGAGATACAGCGTTCTATTACCTCTTTGTACATTAGCCATATGCTACAATAAATATTGTCAATACTTGTGGCATTTCCTCCTTCCCTCTATTTTTCTTGGTTGGTTGCAATAATTAGTTTGTGGCCTCCACTAGATCCAGTCACAAATAAATTCACTCTGAGTCAACATGGATAATCATCACTACACAGAATTTACGAGCCGTACTGAAGTTCAAAACACTCAAAGACAAATGTCAGTTTAAACAGATTCTAATCAAGGGGGAAGGGGGGCCTATGCACATATATATGCATGTATGTCTCAAATAAAATAACAATAAGATTCATAAAGTAACAAATGCAACAGCCTTTAAGTGGGCCTTTACCAATATTTTGCTGAGAAGGCTTTCCAACAGCACGTGTAAACTGGGTTTACAGATTTAGGAACTCTGGGAAGTATATTTTGAAGAAGCATCCTAAGTAACCCTGATCTTCACCCCTCATTAAGAACCCCTGGTTCAGAGTCAGAATATCTAGGAGGATCTTGGCACTCTGAGGATGTCTCTCAATGGAAAATGTGAGCCAGAAAACATTGTCAAATTTGTTCTAATGCCTTTTCCTCACCTCAATAAAATTGTGGTTCATAACAAGACAGTACAAGAGAAAGAATGATGTATGCAAGTTGCTTGGGTGAATTTGTTGAACGGCTCAGAGACTAAAAACAGCACCCGAAGTGAATGGGCTTCGTTTGCAGAAAGGCAGAGGAGCAGAAGATTGGGAGAAAGGATGAGGGCCAGCTCCATGGACACACACCCTGTATGGTCACACAGAGCCCCCAGCTCAGTAAGGAACTGCCCTTGGATTAATGCTGTGCTGGGGCCATCTTGAAATCCTTCAGTCTTGAGCCAGGGGCCCTGCATTTTCATTTTGCATTGGGTCCAGCAAATGATGCAGCTGGTCTCGACAGAGATAGTATAGATCTATCCATTTCAACACAAGGTTGAAATTGAAAAGCACTGGGAAGACCATACTGAGGGTGTGGCTAACACCCTGCTTTTTGTCATGCCCAACATTCTACTTTAGATTTGGAAGCCACTGGGAGGATTGAGGAGGGTGATTTAGGAAGAAGAATCTCTCCCGCAAACACGGGGTGTGAGAGTGATATGGCAGGTTCTGACTGGTCTGCCCTGAGCTGACAGTTCACTGTTTGTTTTATGACCATATTTCATCTTACTCTTTCAGAGATATTTTTTTTTCTTTCTCATACAGCCAGTCCCCAACTGTCATTCTATAGGCAAAAGCTCCATGTATAACCATCATCCATTTTTCAATTATTCTAGAGTCTTGATTCATGGTTTGACAAAATTAAATTCAGTGTCAAAGGATGAGGCACTGTTTACCCACTACTGCATGGTCCAGTGGCTCACAAGTTACTGGAGGTCCATGGAATGGGGACCCATGGGTCATCTTATGCTCCCAAAGGTGTTCTCTGAGACTAGCCCTTACACCTGGATTTTCACCTGCCTTGGCCTTAACAGAAACTATACAAAAAAGGGGTGGGGGTTTTCTTCTAGAAAAGAAGTTGGTCTCAGATGTCAAATACTTAATGTTGCTGGTTCTTATATCTATTAGCTGGGCTGCTGAACTGTTAACATACTCTGATACTGGTACTTAGCAAATAAAATAGATTCACTTTCTAGAAATAAAATAAAATTTACAAATCAGCTTGTCCAGGGGAGCCTGGGTGGCTCAACTGTTAAGCGTCTGCCTTCGGCTCAGGTCATGATCCCAGGGTCCTGGGATCGAGCCCCGCATCAGGCTCCCTGCTCAGCAGAGAGCCTGCGTCTCCCTCTCCCCCTGCTTGTGTTCTCTCTCTCTCTCTATGTTAAATAAATAAATAAATAAAATCTTAAAAAAAAAAAGAAAAGAAATCAGCTGGTCCAAACTATTAGTTTTTAAAAAGGGATAACTCAGGCAAGAAATGATTAATGACTTCCCAGAAAGTCAATAAAACAACCTGTCCAGGTTGCACACTTCCTTTTGCTACACATGTTCCTATGTTGGACTGCCCAAGTGGTTCCCCATTCTGACTTGCCCACTGCTCTCTTGGCTCTAGTCTGCTTTCATGCCTCCAGATTTATTTCAAGTGCCCAAGTCCTAACTCCTTGTCTTACTCCTTATGAGCCACTTTCATGTGCAGCACTGAGCATGTTGCATTTGTAAGTACATCTGATCTTACACAAGACACATGGCATAGCCTTCATAGAATAAGGCCACCTAGGAATTCTTGGATCTTTTGACATAAATTCTCCTCAGCCACTTAGCTTTGTTATGTATCCTGGTAGAGGCAGGTTTGAAAGTTCACAGTATCCAAGGAATAGCAAAGTGATCCTGTTTTAACTCCCTGCCAGAGCTTGGCAGCTTATGCTGCCCTTCTTTATCCATAATCTGATGCATAGGCTTCAATAAGTCAGGGATTCCCTAGACTATAGCTGATCAATATGGGGACATGTAGGAGCATATGGTGAGTCATGGACACAAAGCAAGAAACCATGTTCTGGGAGGCAGAACAACCTATTAGAATGATCTGGTAGATTCTAGAAGTCATAGAAATGTCAAGGGTTAGAACTAGGAAGGCAAAGGGGAAGGTTCCGAGTATGAATGGGAAGGTCTTAGTGCTACTAAGAAAAAACCAAATGCCCAATGTGCTACTTTTCTTGCGCTGACCCTGACAGGGCCTTAACATCCTCATATGTCCATGGGTAGCATTAAGACAGCCACCCAAAGCTGCCATCCAAGATTAGAATATGCACACTCATCCCACTCTTCAGTCATGGAAACACTGAAGCCATGGAAGCTTGGAAAGCACTCAAAACCCACATGACAAACCCAGGTCAGCCAGGCAGTAGGTCAGAATCAAAGAAGACAGATGAAGCAACAAAATCCCAGTTTCTGGCCAACCAGAAGACTTGCACAAGGCAGATGGCCAAATCAGTGAAAAAAAGTCAATCCCAAGTTTCTTGGTTCTTTAGGAAATAAAGAAACAAATCAAGGCAAACAGCAAGTGGATTAAGATACTGTTTTTAAAAAAGATGACCTATAAGGGGTTTCTGCTTGGAGAAGCAGGAACCTTGTCTTAAATATGGCCAGCCTGTGGCTTGGGGCCATTATTCACCAGGAAGTAAAAAACCCAGGAGGAAAACCCAACAAAGCATTTGATCTGTTCAATTCAATCAGACTGGTATTAATGGAGCTCATGCTGACTGAGTGCAAGGTCCTTCTCGGGATCACAGGGTTGAGTGAGAAATCGCCCTAGCATGGGGTTATACATTACTCTGTTAGGGCTGCCATAACGAAGTACCACAGACCGGGAGGCTTACACAACAGAAATTTATTTTCTCACAATTCTGCAGGCTAGGAGTCCAACATCAAGGTGTCAGTAGGGTTGATTTCTCTGTCTCGCAGATAGTCATCCTCTCCCTGTGTCTTTACCTCGTCTCTCCTCTGTGTGTATCTGTGTCCTAATCTCCTCTTCTTATAAGGATATGAGTCAGGGACGCCTGGGTGGCTCAGTTGGTTAAACATCTGCCTTCGGCTCAGGTCATGATCCCAGGGTCCTGGGATTGAGCCCATGTTGGGCTCCCCCCTGCTTCTCCCTCTGTCTGCTGCTCCCCCCTCTTATGCTCTCTCTCTCTGTCACATAAATAAATAAAATCTTAAAAAAAAATAAGGATATGAGTCAGATTAGATTAGGACCTACCTTAAAGACCACCTTTTAATTTACTACCTCTTTAAAAATTCTATACCTAAATACAGTCACATTCTGGGGTACTGGGGGTTAAGACTTCCATATGTGAATAGGAGGCAGTGGGTACAATTCAACCTATAACAGGTTCCTCAGAGGCCACTTCTCATTTACCCCAGAGCCACATTATATTGACCATTCACAGATGGGAAAATTTGGGCATAGAGAATTTAAGAAATCTGTTGGAGGACACAGAGCAGAGCCAATATGATTCTAGAGTCCCAGGTCTTAACCTAACACTTAGTTATCTTTCCAGAAGCCAAGTTTATTGATATATTTGATTAACATGATTCCCAACACACTTGGTGCCCAGAACCTGTATCTTATACTCCATGCATTCCCGGAGCTTGGCCAACATAAGTCCCAATTCATCAAGCATTTATTGAGCATTTCTCAAATAGGCCAAACTTCTCTGCTGGTTGACAATTTTTCCCAAAAGATGACAACAGTAGTCATAGGCATAGGGTAAATCATTAAATTTTGGAGAAAGATGAGACCTAAGGACCTGGGGTTAATGCCTTGATGTCTACCGAGGAGTGTCCCATGGCTAGGAAGGGAGGCTCACAACCAATGGGAATCCGTGAGAATGATGTTCAGGCTTTAGGAGCCAGAAAATCACATCTCAGCTCCTAAAAGTGACAATTACCCCAGAAGCTATAATTTAGAATCCCACAAAAAGCCCTGGGAAAACTGACGATCACATGTGAGGAACAAAGAGAAGGGAAGGAGAGAAAAGAAGGAAGTAAAGGAAGGAGGAAAACATGGTAGAAAACATTGGATAGGCACCTGCTATGTGGCAGGTATGATGCCAGACACTACCTACATTGCCTCTTTTAATCCTCACAAAATGCTAGGGAGGAAATTGTACTTATCTTTAGGTTAAAGATGCATAAACTCAGACTTGGTTGTGTTAAAACTTTTGCTCACATTGTCACAGAGAGAAATTGGCAGAGCCAAGATTTAAGCCCGGCGTTATTTATGTTTTCCTTAAACCACTCTGTCTGCCAACTCTAAATGAACCAACAAGAAGTAAGCAAGAACCTCTTGCTAACAGTCAATGGGACTGTGTGGGATGAGGCAGTACCTCTCAATGGGGGCCTCCTTATCCGCACAAGTCCGGTACCTCTGGAGGTCAAAGCCCCTGGGAGTGAAACTATGACATTGATTTCAGAAAAGATTGGCTGCAGCTAAGACAGGGCACTGCAGTGTGAACTGAAGGGAGAAAGGTCAGAGAGGCTGTCTGCTGATAGCTAGGACTAGCACAGGGCTAGCTCTCTGATAACAAAATACGTAGGGCTTATTGATGGGGTTCACTTACTTTATGCAAATGATTCTGCTCCATGTATTTATTCCTTTGTTGCATGGGGGTTTGCCTTGATAAAATATATCAGCTCCAACCACCAGGGAAAATAAATCTTGCTGGCCATTCAGAAACCAGACTCCAGAATCAGAGCTGGATGAGACAAACTTTTAGTGAAATCAGTGGTCTGCTGATCACCAGGGAATTCAGATGATGTTTATTCAGTGAACAGATAATGATTTATAGCTGGGAGAGAGACAGAGACAGAGTCAGAGAAAAACACCCTGACTTGTATTTGTATTCAATGAGTGCACTTTAAAGCATCAATATTTAAAGAGCTGTCAGAAGATTAGGGGTGAATCAACCAATATTTTGGTAAGCCACAGATGGTGGACCATATATGACGGCAGGTGCTGAAAACGAATATAGAATTCCAACTTCCATTTTATCTTGACCATCGAAGAAGTCATCAAAATAGTGAATGAGAAGTAAAATAAATGCTACGGCGTTTAGAAATGCATTTTTGGTAAGTGATTCTTCCTAACTTTTGTCACATGTAAGGTCATGATAGGATCTTACATCCTCCAGGGTTTCATGTGTTGGCTACTTGAGAAGGCAATTCAATAGCATGTTGGAGAGCCACCCATGCATAGTACTTTCTCTGTGGCAGATCTTATTCCAAGTGCCTCACATAGAATAGCTTTATGAAGGTAGGTGCCGTTACTACTCCTGTTCTACAGGTGGAAGAACTAAGGCTCGGTTAGTTGTCCTCACTCACAATGACATAAACAGGAGAGCTGTGATTCAAACCAGGAAATCTGGCTCCTCACCACTGCCTATCCTGCCTCTCATGGCAACAAACTATCCTGGGCTTTAGGAGTTGAGCAGCTGTGCACAGAGCCCCGGCTTTATCTGGCTTCACTTTAGTGCCCTCCCTGTCCTCCTACTACCTTCTCCGACAGGGTTGTCTTCTCCTCATGTCCACATAGGTCTATACAGATGCCCAGTTTGATAGAGATATCTTAAACTTGTCGTCATTTTTGTTTTTGTTTTTTCTTTTTTAATTATTTATTTATTTGACAGAGAGAGACACAGCGAGAGAGGGAACAGAAGCAGACGGAGTGGGAGAGGGAGAAGCAGGCTCCCTGCCGAGCAGGGAGCCCGAAGCGGGGCTCAATCCCAGGACCCTGGGATCATGACCTGAGCCGAAGGCAGACGCTTAACGACTGAGCCACCCAGGTGCCCCAATGTTTTTGTTTTTTTCTGCCCAAGAAGATGTTTTGCTAAAGCATTCTGTACAAACTGACTTTTTTTGTCAAGGCTCAGTAACTTCAAAAACAAACTGGTGTTTGTTATCTTGGAATTATAGATTTTCTCATGGGCATTTCTTTCTTTTTTTTTTTTCCCAAGGGCATTTCTTGTCTATGGAACCTACCTTGGCTATTCTCTATTATATTAATCCTCCCCAGAAACCAGAGCTTAGGTGAAGGAAAAGGATAGGTCTACAGGTAGCCACGCAGGGGAGGAGGAAGAGAGAAGTGAGGGACTCTGGGCCTGAACTTGTCTTAAGCCTTGTTTTCAGGTTGACCAGCTGCCCAACCCATCTCTGTGCTATATACTTCTTTCTTACAAAAAAGAAACTCCTTCTATTCAGGCAGAGGCAACAGGTCTCAATGAAAAGTGTCAGTCCTCACAGTCTGACACACGTAGGGTCAGGCTTAACTCTGCCATTTACTAACTATGTCACCTTGGAGAGGTCTCTTAACCTCCCTGAGCCTTAGAGTCTTCATCTCTAAGGAGATGATAGTATGACTTTTTAAAAAGTACTTAGATAATAAATATGAAAATGTCTGGTTTCTTAGTGGTCCTTAGTTTATATGAATTTCTCTTTTCCTCCATGCCTGGACTAAAGCTACTAAACATGAAGACAACTGAGACATTCTTACTCACAGACCTCTTCTCAAGTACTCTGGACTTAAAGACATTTTAGCCATGCACTGAGGTGCCTACTGATATTATCTTTAGCTGCATAAGCAAAATCAGTTGCTAAGAAAAGCCTTATAATGGTAAATACCTGTAATGGTAAATAACATCATCAAACTGTTCCATAGGGCTTCTGAACTGAGCGTGACTGAATTCTAATTACATGTGAAAGAATCCAGAAAACACATAGGCAGTTTGCTCACTAGACTTACCTAGTGTGATAAATCTTCAAGATGACTTAATGATGCGAGTACATACAATTATTTAATAGCTTTAAGGATCATTTCAAAGAGAAATGTTATCATATTTTTTTTAAAAAGCAAAAAAAAAAAAACATTTTTATAAGTATGATTGTACTTGAAAAAGTTAATCTTTCAAAGTCACTACACTTAAGGGACATTTTTCTTACCCTCCCCATTGGCCATTTTTCAATGTGTTCCCTCCATTCTACTTTTGTCCCCTTCCATTAAATTATAGGGGAGGCTGGGGTATCTGCATGGCTCAGTCAGTCAAGCATCTGCCTTCGGCTCAGGTCATGATCCCAGGGTCCTGGAATCAAGCCCCGAGTCAGGCTCCCTGCTTGGTGGGGAGCCTCTTTCTCCCTCTTCCTCTGCCCCCTGCTCATGCTTTCTCTCTCTCTTGCTTTATCACAAATAAATAAAAATAAAATCTTTTAAAAAAATTATAGGAGAGGCATTTAAGAAAAGCAGACTAGAGAACATCACGGCAAAAAAAAAAAAAAATTAAATGCAAGCCCAGTAAAGCTAGAAATAAATTTTGCCTATATAAATACAATAAGTTTAGGAAACATCAGTTCTGCATCCAGCAAAGATGTCTGGAAGAGATCAAAAATATAATTAGTTATTATTTATTTATGTGTTTTAACTCAAAAAATGGCTTGAATCATATATGGGAAGAAGGTAAAATTTATGACAGCAATCAAGTACAGATTGTTGGCAAGATGTATGCAAAATTATGATATATGGGAACAACAACAACAAAAAATTTTCACAGAGAAAATCAATAAATAACCAAAAGGGAAGCCATTCAGCGTGAAGCCTAAAATCAAGATAGTGAGATGGTAATTAGAGGATATTCTTCTAGGTTTGAGTTCCTTTAAAAGATCACTAATCCAAGTGCACCTATGTAAGAAACTTTTTATTTGGTATTGATAGAACACCTTGGTGATGAACAATGAGAAGATAAAAAAAAAAAAAAAGACTTTTGTCCTGAACATTATAGAGTTCCTGGTTCAGTTAACTTGGGTAAAAATTACACCCATTTAGGAAAAATGCAAGATTGAAAAAATAAAGTACCTGTGCTCTGAATGCCAGATGAAGCAGTAGGGTTCATTTTAAAACAACAACCATAATCCCAATCCCATGCCACATTTCAGGTTTATATAATCTGTCCTTAGGGTGCCATGCTAAACACAGAAGGCAAAGTGGTGCTGGAAAGTTCCAGGTAACCCAATATCCAGAAGAAGGGTGAACACTCTTTTCTTCCAGTGAAAAACAAAGACCCCCAAACAGTCTTATATTATCCCACGGGTCCAAAGTTAATAAGCAGACACACACAAACACACATACACACACGTATCCATTCCCACATCTACCTGTGCCCCAGGGATATAGTTCTCACTTCCTGGTTGAATCTTCCAAAACCCAAAGTTAAGTCCTATCTCCTCAGAGATGTCTCCATTCCCAGTTACCCCAGCCCACAGCAAAACAGGGATTACTCTCTCTTTGGCTGTGGTAAGTGACAAATAGTATTAGAGAACACTTTATGTCTGGATTTTCTCATGAATACACTTCATCCGTCCATTTACAATTGGTTGTAAGCTCTTTGTGCCAGGAGTGTTGCTATGTAGCTCTTTGATCCCTGACATCTGTATCTTGCACAGAGAAGGTGGTCAACAGCACTCTGCTGACCAGAGAGGTTGGTGCCAGTTCTGGTATCAGCAGTCAGCTTCAAAACTCTTCCAACAAAAAGAAATAGAAATTTCACTTCAGATTATTTGCCTGGGTCAATCCAATGAGACTATGCCAAGGATGCAACCATGAAATAGGTGACTATGATAGGCATTCAGAGACCCAAGAGAGGGTCAGTTCCTTCATGGTGTAGAGCTGGTGGCCTGAAGTCAATATGTTGGGCTCCCCTGCTTGCTAACTGCGTGATGTTGGGCAAGTTCTGTGCCTTGGTTTCCCCATTTGTAAAATGGCAATTTTAACAGTTACAGCCAACAATTATAGAGTGTTCCTTAAGCCTTTTGCAAATAATAATTCATTTAATTCTGATAATGACACTATAAGGTAAGTCCTACTATTATTATTTATATTTTATAGATTAGGAAACTGAGGCACAGAGAGGAGACATTTCTTACCTATAGTCACAGAAACAAAAAGTGCAATGCCAGAGCCAGAATTTTAATCTAGGTAGCGTAACTGCAGAGTCCATGTTCTTAACTACTATACTAAACTCCCTATCATGAAAAGTAACATATGCTATCGGTATAGTCTAACAAGGACAAAGAATATATGCAAGTTTTGGGGGACTATAAGGGGAAGATACAGCTAGGGATTTTTTTTTTTTTTTAATGTGACTATATATCCAAATATTTCCACGTAGGATGTGTTACCTTCTTTGTCAAAGCAAGAATTAGGGCTGTTGGAAGGATAAAATGAGATGGTCATGTTAAGTAGTCAGCACAGGACCTGGCAGCTAGCAAGAGCTCATGAGTTTGGAGCCATTACAATTATTACTAGAATGATGGTGGTCACTGAGTAGGGGTTCAGACACCAATGATGTCACTGCTGGCTCTTCCTTGGCCTGTCACCTCTCTGCTCTACTCTGCCCAAGTGTCTAGCTGGAATCAAGGACAGATGGATGGGTTGAAAAGTTATTCCTTAAGGAAGGGAGGGGAGGAGCAAAAAGGCACCACCCATGGCTTGATACACACCTCACCTTTACCTTGGTAGGTCTAGGATCTAAACGTGTCCTCCACATTATAGCCAAACTGGATTTTTTTCCTCCTAAATGTCTTGTACTTTCCCAGTTTCAAATATTTGTTCAGCCTGTGCCCTCCAGTACAAACTCTTTCTCTCCCAAATCCACTGGTATTTGCCAATTCTTCTATGCACCTTGAAATTCTACCACAGCTACAAAGCTTTTTCTTTGCCTGCTAAATGAATCAATGCATTCATCCACTTAATCCATTTTGTAAACAATGATATCTATTGTACTGGGTGGCAGGCACTTTGGAGAGGCACTGGGAGTGATAAAAACCAGAGAGCCTCAGGTTCTGTCTTCAAGGGGGCAAGAAGATCAAAGATTAAACACCACGTGCTAAGTGCTATGCACATAACTGGAACAATATCACTCCTTCTTTCTTTTGAATTTCGTATCTCCTTATTTGCATTCTTTTTGTGACTCAGCATATTTTGCCTATTGTTATTTATGCCTCTCTTTTACACCCTGGTTAGTATATAAGCTGACTGAGGCCAAGGGACATGCCTATTGCTCTGTGGATCATCATGAAAACCTCAAGTTCAAAATCTCCAGAAATCGCATTGAACCCTGAACCCTGCCATGCTGTCGATTATAACAATACTCCATTTATAAGAACAATTCAGAGGAGTTAATCATGAATTTAAAAAAGAGATGTTTCTTCATTGTCTTCCCAGGTTCTTTAATGGGCAACACCCAACCAACCCTTGGCCACACTCAGACACAGAGTGAGGAGCTGGGAGATTTAGAGCATCAGCTGCTTGAAAGCCATTGTTTTAGCAACATACAATCCAGCAATGACATATGGTTCTTTATTACTGAGACTTACAGTCCTGAGCAATTGGATCTGCCAAAGGGGGAATATTCACTTCAGAATTTTGGATGTAAATATTCAGTCCCTTGTGCTTTTCATGTCATTGCTAATGGTATATAAAGAATGATCCAAGAGAAGTATAAATAATCATTTGGCTCTACAATGAAAATAGCAGTTCTGACTGTAACCAGCCAAAAAATGAAATAGTGCAAACTTCAAACCCAAATCCGGAGGTTATCATCTGTATCCACCTCAGAAAGGAATTCTTATTGTCAGAGTACAGAATGAATTTCTTAAAAAGAAGAAAGCACTAGCCCATTTCTGCAACCCTATTTCAGTTAACAAAATGGGGAGACCCCAAATTACAAGTGGGTTGTATTTTAAAAAATTTTCTAAGTTGAATGATCAGAACCCCATTTCCAACATGACCATATAATGGTGGTCCACTTCCCAGAAATAAATCTTCCATAAGGGACCTGAACATCTTTGAAAGTGTTTCAATGGGGAAGTGAGATTCCAATTCCAATTGTAAAACACAGGATGGAAGGACAATCTGCATGGAGTGATTTGGCTGCTCAGAATGGATACACAGGTGTTCCCTTCTGTGGCAGATTGCAAAAATGGCTGCACCGACCTCCCATTCCTATACACATGCCTCTTTGCAATGTGATTTAGCAGTTCCTCCTAAGGGGGAAAGAGTGGTGTCAATACTTCCTCCTTGGAATCAAG
The DNA here is from genome assembly GCF_011800145.1 of Mirounga leonina. Classification (NCBI taxonomy): domain Eukaryota; kingdom Metazoa; phylum Chordata; class Mammalia; order Carnivora; family Phocidae; genus Mirounga; species Mirounga leonina. The sequence goes on along the minus strand of NW_023270377.1, from coordinate 93,814,217 downwards.
TGGTAGAGTCTATATTTTCTCCCCTCCAACGTGAGCTTAGCCACTGTGACTTCTTTTAGCCAATGGAATGGTAGCAAATGTGACACAAGCAGAGACTTGAAAAGTGCCTGTGTCCTGGAACTTGCCTTCTCTTGTTGCTCTGGGGAACTCTCCTAGCCAAATCTCACCCAGATGGCATCAAGCCAACAAAGAGACATGTGAGGGAGTCTGTCCTACACCATTCAGCCACACCCAAGCCACCAGCTGACTCCTGAGATCAGCTGAGCACTCCAAGACCAGAAGACATGGCCACCCAACCCACAGAATCATGAGAAAAAGAATTTATTGTTGTAAAACACTGGGTTTTGGTGACATTTTATGTAGCAAAAGCAAATGGTATACCTTTATCCCATGCTGCTTGCTCCATGTAAATCTCTCCCTAAATTCTACATTTTGGGGGTGAGTACCACCTGCCCAGAAATTGGTTAAACCGTACTCAGAACTCGCAGTGCTAGAAACATCTCCCTCTCTCTCTTGCACTTTGTGACAGTTACAGATAAAAGCCAGGGAGCTGGAATGGCAGTTCAGGAGAGACCATCTTTCACTCTGACTTGAGCAACACCTGGTAGCATTGATGGGGGCTAGGGGCTCCAGGATGCAGAATGGGGGCAGAAGATGCCATAACAAAGATTCTCTGATAGTTCAGGGAATTCTGAAGTGGGAGATTTGTATATCGGAGTGGGCCTTTCAAGCCAAACCATTCAAATCCATTCTAGCAGCCACCAAACTCCCTCTAGACCTATGAGGGAGGCTGCAGGTCCTATAAAAGGGAGCCTAGAGTAGATTCCATGCTCTAGGAGAGGGTGGGCATGAGTGTTGAATGAGCCCACTGCCATACCTGCCATTTTACTAGACCCTAGCTAAGCTCCTCACTCTTGAACATTTTGCTTTGACATCTGTTTCCCTGATTGTGCACATTTTCTAGGACCAAATGGATAGATTTGGCCTAGGATCGCCATATACCCAGCACAAAAGCTACCCTTCCCCATCTTCGCTGATGATAGCTATAGAGCCAAATCAGTTCCTACTAAGTCCAGCCTCAGAAGCCCTCCTATTACCCTGCTCCAAGAATCCACTTACCAATCAGTCAGAACTGAAACATAAGCTGACCTCTTTCTTTCTTTTTTTTTTTTTTAAGATTTTATTTATTTATTTGAGAGAGAGAGAATGAGAGACAGAGAGCATGAGAGGGAGGAGGGTCAGAGGGAGAAGCAGACTCCCTGCCGAGCAGGGAGCCCGATGCGGGACTCGATCCTGGGACTCCAGGATTTGACCTGAGCTGAAGGCAGCCGCTTAACCAACTGAGCCACCCAGGCGCCCCATGCTGACCTCTTTCTGCCATTTCTGCCATGACTTCATTCTGAGCCAGGCTGAACTCTGTTTTGTTCAGAATCATCTTGAACACTATGTTAATCAATCTTATTTTTATGCACTTTCCCATACATGTACATCATCATGATAGGTACTGCTTACCTCCTTTCTTGGCTCTTTCTTTGCCCCAACACTTGTTTTCTTGATTCTGTTTTAACTATTTTTAATTTAGGTCACCTTATTTTATATCATGTGCCTTTAAGGGTTACCACACATCTGTAGCAGAACAAAGTGATATGTAAATATATACAGTGTCTATGTAATTATCTTTCTTTTTTTTCTTTTTTACCTGAAAGCAAGGATTTCATTTGTCTATGGTTAAGTTCATCCTGTAGTCTTCCCAGTCCTCCTAGTACAACATCTTTCCAGATCCTGATTTTTTCAGCCAACATATGACTTAGCTCTCTCAATTTCATATTATCTTGAAGATACAGTATATATGCCTTCCATGTTTGCATCCAGGTTCATGTTAAAAATTGTCAAATGAGAGAGAAAACTTTGGCACACTACTCGAGGTCTTCCTCCAAGTGACCTCAAATCATTCATCAGCTATGAATCTACCTAACGTTATAGGATCCAGCTCACATTTCTATAATGATATCACAGGAATCTGTCAAACGCCTAAAGAATTGGAGAAGGGGAACATTCCATTCAGGGGAGAATAAAATAAGAAAAAGAGCAAAGAAACAGATGATCTATTTCTGAAATGGAGAACACTTTCCTGCATTAAAAAATTAATATGAGTCTATAAAAAAAACAACAACAACCAATTCTAATTTCTCTGAATAGCTCCACATTTGAGTGTTTTGAAAGTTTTGTTTCTTTACCTTAGTTAGGAAAACTGATTATTCTCTCATCTCCATTTCCATAGAACTTTCATTAGTGACCAAATATTTCTCCTTCTATTCCTTTGGCTGCATGGCATGGTTTCACATTCCTGCCCTCTCTGACGTTTGGCATGACTGTGTGACTTGCTTCGTTCAAAGAAACGCGATCAAAAGTGCCATATCATTTTGAGTTGAAGGCTTTAAGAGTTGATTTACCTCTGCCATGGTGCCCGAGAAGCACATGCTGAGATGTAGCCTCATCAGCCTGGGTCCCTCAGTAACGACCAGGAGCAGAGCTTCTCTGCTGAACTACACTGAACTTGTGTATGAATGAGAAGATACTGGGTGTCGTTCGTTACTGCAACATAGCCTATCCTATCCAAACTGGTATCTAGAGTTTGCATGTGTGTATGCATATGAGAGCATGTGTCTGTACTGCAGTGGGGAAATGAATTGGGTGTTGGGGATAGAGCAGTGACTAAGACAAAATTTCCTAACTTTATGGAGCCTCTATTGTATTACAGAAAGTCAAAAACCCTCTTACTTGTCATTTCATGTGATTCAGAAATTTCATTTCCATTTGTGTTCATGGTGAGTTTTATCTGAGGAAGCCACATGTTGGGTAACTTCTTCCACCTGAGTCATACAGGGATGAGTATGTGTTACCCTCTTTCTAGAGTCTGTTTATTCTGACACATGCCCTTAGTGCAAGGGGTCTTTCCATTCTTCCCTCAGCAACATCTTGGGCAGCTGTCATTTGCTCTACTCTCTCCAACCAGGCATTGCTGGTGTGTGGATCACACTTTGAGTAGGAAGGGCTTCAGATGGAAAGTCCTAACACCCTCTACCTCTCAAGTTCCTGAAAACAGCTGGGGTGGGAGTGGGGTGGAAGGAGGGTCAAGTCCAATGGTCAGCTGTGGGTCCTCAGTTCGGATTTCCTTCTTGGCATTTGTTTTCAGCAAGCACTTTGTTTCCTTTCATTTAAGTCGTACTCAATCCGGGTGGCTCATCTGAATCAGTATTTTTAAAAAGCTCACCTGTGATTCTCTGTGCAGCCCCTAGTGGAGAACCATTCCGCATGGGACCTTTTCCAAGAATGACAGAAAGGTAATGCACTAAGGTCTCCCCATGGAGAGTCAGCAGTCCCCTGTTATGTAAAACAGAGTTGCCTTGCTTTTTTGATTGGGGTGGGGGTGGGGGTGGGGCTATTACTCAAGAATGACAATGACCTTGAATAGCATCTACCTCTACCTCTGTTCCAATGGATGGATTCAATTAGATTTTATTCTTAGTGTTCAGGGATGCCTGAGTGGCTCAGCCAGTTAAGCGTCCAATTCTTGATTTCAGCTCAGGTCATGATCTCAGGGTCCTGATATCAAGCCCTGTGTTGGGCTCCAAGCTCAGTGGGGAGTCTGCTTGAGATTTTGTTTGCCCCTCCCCCTGCTCACACACCTGCACACACTCTCTCTCTCAGATAAATAAATAAATCTTTAAAACATAATTCTTAGTACTCATTACTCTCCCACTGAGGGAGGGGCTGCCATTATCTCCTTCTATAGAACATACCCATATTAGATGAAATCTAAATATCTATTGTCTGTAAACTCATGCACTTTACCAAACAGAATGCGGCCTTTCCTTATATTAAACTCTGATTCTGACTGTGATTCAGTGTTTTTTATCCCTTCCTCCTCATTGTCACATAATCTCCCATTTGTTCCCAACAGGTCTGGTCTGTGAGTTTACTTTTCTGACATTTAAGCCCTGGCCTTTCAGAGTTTCAATCTTCCCTTTATTTACATCTCCATGCCTTTAACTGGGTCATGAGAAGTCATGATCCATTTAACAAACAGCACCGGCCACTTCTTGAGCAAAAGATGACAACAAAAAGTTTATTGAACAGTAAGAGACTGTAAGAAATTATCCACAGAAATGAATAAAAAGTCTCAATCTCTATAGCAGTATCATACAAACTGCGGGTTGCCACATATTAGTGGGTCATGAAATCAATTTAGTAATTTCTGACCAGCAAAGGACATAAAATAGAAAATATCAGTGTTTCAGGATTAGGGAAAGATACTGTTTTATGAAATTGCATTTCATATATTTGCCTGTGAATGCATGAGCATTTGCAAGTCTGAGTGCGGGCTGTGATATAAAGCCTATTGCAAATCATTCAGGGTGCCTGGGTGGCTTAGTCAGCTAAGCATCTGCTTTCAGCTCAGGTCATGATCCCAGGGTCCTGGGATCCAGCCCCACATCTAGCTCTCTGCTCCACGGGAAGCCTGCTTCTCCCTCTCCCACTCCCCCTGCTTGTGTTCCCTCTCTTGCTATGTCTCTCTCTGTCAAATAAATAAATAAAATCTTTAAAAAAATAAAGAAAAAAGAAAATCATTCATCCAGGAGCACCTGGGTGTCTCGGTCAGTTAAGTGTCTGCCTTTGGCTCAGGACATGATCCTGGGGTCCTGGGATCAAGTCCCGCACTGGGCTCCCTGCTCAGTGGGAAGCCTGCTTCTCCCTCTCCCTCTGCTCCCCTGTTCCTGCTCTCTTGATTACTGCCTCTCTATTTCAAATAAATAAATTAAAAATCTTAAAAAAAAAAAGTCATTCATCCAGAGGGTATCAAATGATGTGAGACATTCTAAAAAGTTTTTGAATGGCGGTTTATCTTTCTGTTGACTACCTTCTTCCCCTTTGTCTTTCTGCCTCCCAAGCACTTCACCTTCTTTCCATAAAACTGGTATTAGTCCAAATACTAGAGTGAAACACATTAAGGCTGAATCTACATGAGCCTTTAGATTTCCATCAATCCAGTACTATAGTTGGCTCAGACAATTTTTGTTTGTCCAGCAGCAGGGTGTATTATAGCTAATTAAAGACAAGCATCACTAACTTACCAAGTGCCAATGCAGAAGCAGAAAGCCCTGCATGGAAAATACAACTTAAGGTTGTGGAAACAACTGTTTTAAAGGCAAAATAGTATTATATACAGCTTGGGTAATTTCTTTTCAAAACACGAACTTTTTTCACTGCCACCCAAAACTTTAATACTAATTAATTTAGCAGAGCAATACTGGGAACTTAACATCTATTTTCAATGACCACTTTCCTGGATCTTTTTGCTCTTTTTTTTTTTTTATTTCAAAAGTGGAATTTATTATTATTTAATGTAGATCTAATCATTGCACAGTCTTACATGCACAGGGAGATAGGTTATATAGCATTGACGTTTAGAGTCAGGAATTATGTTTCGAAGTCAAGACAAGTGCTTGGAACGACAGAAGGAGGAAATAGGTTGATAGTTTACCTATCATTTCAGTGGAAGAAAGGTTGTGAAATAGCTTATTCATGGGAATTACTCTTTAAGACAAATACATCACAAGGTTGGTTCTTTACTCAATCTGGAAAAAGAAAGTAAATAGCATTCTTTCTTCTTTTCCGCTCCTGTGCCACTTTCCGATAAATCCTTGATTTTTTTTTTAATTTTTTTATTCTTATGTTAATCCCCATACATTACATCATTAGTTTTAGATGTAGTGTTCCATGATTCATTGTTTGTGCATAACACCCAGTGCTCCATGCAGAACGTGCCCTCCTCAATACCCATCACCAGGCTAACCCATCCTCCCACCCCCTTCCGCTCTAGAACCCTCAGTTTGTTTTTCAGAGTCCATCCTCTCTCATGGTTTGTCTACCCCTCCGATTTCCCCCCCTTCATTCTTCCCCTCCTGCTACCTTCTTCTTCTTTTTTTTTTTTTCTTAACATATATTGCATTATTTGTTCCAGAGGTACAGATCTGAGATTCAACAGTCTTGCACAATTCACAGTGCTTACAAGAGCACATACCCTCACCAGTGTCTATTACCCAGTCACCCCCTCCCTCCAACCCCACCCCCCACTCCAGCAACCCTCAGTTTGTTTCCTGAGATTAAGAATTCCTCATATCAGTGAGGTCATATGATACATGTCTTTCTTGACTTATTCTGCTCAACATAATACCCTCCAGTTCCATTCATGTCGTTGCAAATGGCAAGATCTCATTCCTTTTGGTGGCTGCATAATAGTCCATTGTATATATATACCACCTCTTCTTTATCCATTCATCTGTCGACGGACATCTTGGCTCTTTCCACAGTTTGGCTATTGTGGACATTGCTGCTATAAACATCAGGGTGCATGTACCCTTTCGGATCCCTACTTTTGTATCTTTGGGGTAAATACCCAGTAGTGCAATTGCTGGATCATATGGTAGCTCTATTTTCAACTTTTTGAGGAACGTCCATACTGTTTTCCAGAGTGGCTACACCAGCTTGCATTCCCACCAACACTGTAGGAGGGTTCCCCTTTCTCCGCATCCCCGCCAACATCTGTCATTTCCTGACTTGTTAATTTTAGCCATTCTGACTGGTGTGAGGGGGTATCTCATTGAGGTTTTGATTTGGATTTCCCTGATGCCGAGCGATGTTGAACACTTTTTCATGTGTCTGTTGGCCATTTGGATGTCTTCTTTGGAAAAATGTCTGTTCATGTCTTCTGCCCATTTCTTGATTGGATTCTTTGTTCTTTGGGTGTTGAGTTTGATGAGTTCTTTATAGATTTTGGATACTAGCCCTTTATCTGATATGTCATTTGCAAATATCTTCTCCCATTCTGTCGGTTGTCTTTTGGTTTTGTTGACTGTTTCCTTTGCTGTGCAAAAGCTTTTTATCTTGATGAAGTCCCAATAATTCATTTTTGCCCTTGCTTCCCTTGCCTTTGGTGATGTTTCTAGGAAGAAGTTGCTTCAGCTAAGGTCGAAGAGGTTGCTGCCTGTGTTCTCCTTTAGGATTTTGATGGACTCCTGTCTCATGTTGAGGTCTTTCAACCATTTGGAGTCTATTTTTGTGTGTGGTGTAAGGAAATGGTCCAGTTTCATTCTTCTGCATGTGGCTGTCCAATTTTCCCAACACCATTTGTTGAAGAGACTGTCTTTGTTCCATTGGACATTCTTTCCTGCTTTGTCGAAGATTAGTTGACCATAGAGTTGAGGGTCCATTTCTGGGCTCTCTATTCTGTTCCATTGATCTATGTGTCTGTTTTTGTGCCAGTACCATACTGTCTTGATGATGACAGCTTTGTAATAGAGCTGGAAGTCCGGAATTGTGATGCCGCCAGCTTTGCTTTTCTTTATCAACATTCCTCTGGCTATGAGGGGTCTTTTCTGGTTCCATACAAATTTTAGGATTATTTGTTCCATTTCTTTGAAAAAAGTGGATGGTATTTTGATGGGGATTGCATTGAATGTGTAGATTGCTATAGGTAGCATTGACATCTTCACAATATTTGTTCTTCCAATCCATGAGCATGGAATGTTTTTCCATTTCTTTGTGTCTTCCTCAATTTCTTTCATGAGTATTTTATAGTTTTCTGAGTACAGATCCTTTGCCTCTTTGGTTAGATTTATGCCTAAGTATCTTATAGTTTGGGGTGCAATTGTAAATGGGATTGACTCCTTAATTTCTCTTTCTTCTGTCTTGTTGTTGGTGTATAGGAATGCCACTGACTTCTGTGCATTGATTTTATATCCTGCCACTTTACTGAATTCCTGTATGAGTTCTCGCAGTTTTGGGGTGGAATCTTTGGGGTTTTCCACATAAAGTATCGTATCATCTGCAAAGAGTGAGAGTTTGACTTCTTCTTTGCCGATTTGGATGCCTTTTATTTCTTTTTGTTGTCTGATTGCTGTGGCTAGGACTTCCAATATTATGTTGAATAGCAGTGGTGATAGTGGACATCCCTGCCACGTTTCTGACCTTAGGGGGAAAGCTCTCAGTTTTTCCCCATTGAGAATGATATTTGCTGTAGGTTTTTCATAGATAGCTTTTATGATATAGAGGTATGTACCCTCTATGCCTATACTCTGAAGAGTTTTGATCAAGAAAGGATGCTAAACTTTGTCAAATGCTTTTTCTGCATCTATTGAGAGGATCATATGATTCTTGTTCTTTCTTTTGTTAATGTATTGTATCACGTCGATTGATTTGCGGATGTTGAACCAACCTTGCAGCCCAGGGATAAATCCCACTTGGTCGTGGTGAATAATTCTTTTAATGTACTGTTGGATCCTATTGGCTAGTATTTTGGTGAGAATTTTTGCATCCATGTTCATCAGGGATATTGGTCTGTAGTTCTCCTTTTTGATGGGGTCTTTGTCTGGTTTTGGGATCAAGGTAATGGTGGCCTCATAAAATGAGTTTGGAAGTTTTCCTTCCATTTCTATTTTTTGGAACAGTTTCAGAAGAATAGGTATTAACTCTTCTTGAAATGTTTGGTAGAATTCCCCTGGGAAGCCATCTGGCCCTGGGCTTTTGTGTTTTGGGAGATTTTTGATGACTGCTTCAATTTCCTTAGTGGTTATAGGTCTGTTCAGGTTTTCTGTTTCTTCCTGGTTCAGTTTTGGTAGTTGATACATCTCTAGGAATGCATCCATTTCTTCCAGGTTATCTAATTTGCTGGCCTAGAGTTGCTCATAATATGTTCTTATAATTGTTTGTGTTTCTTTGGTGTTGGTTGTGATCTCTCCTCTTTCATTCATGATTTTGTTGATTTGGGTCATTTCTCTTTTCTTTTTGATAAGTCTGGCCAGGGGTTTATCAATCTTGTTAATTCTTTCAAAGAACCAGCTCCTAGTTTTGTTGATCTGTTCTACTGTTCTTTTAGTTTCTATTTCATTGATTTCTGCTCTGATCTTTATTATTTCTCTTCTCCTGCTGGGTTTAGGCTTTATTTGCTGTTCTTTCTCTAGCTCCTTTAGGTGTAGGGTTAGGTTGTGTACTTGAGACCTTTCTTGTTTCTTGAGAAAGGCTTGTATTGCTATATACTTTCCTCTTAGGACTGCCTTTGCTGCATCCCAAAGATTTTGAATAGTTGTGTTTTCATTTTCATTGGTTTCCATGAATTTTTTAAATTCTTCTTTAATTTCCTGGTTGACCCATTCATTCTTCAGTAGGATGCTCTTTAGCCTCCATGTATTTGAGTTCTTTCCAACTTTCCTCTTGTGATTGAGTTCTAGTTTCAAAGCATTCTGGTCTGAAAATAGGCAGGGAATGATCCCAATCTTTTGGTACTGGTTGAGACCTGATTTATGACCTAGGATGTGATCTATTCTGGAGAATGTTCCATGGGCAGTAGAGAAGAATATGTATTCCGTTGCTTTGGGATGGAATGTTCTGAATATGTCTGTGAAGTCCATTTGGTCCAGTGTGTCATTTAAAGTCTTTATTTCCTTGTTGATCTTTTGCTTAGACGATCTGTCCATTTCAGTGAGGGGGGTGTTAAAGTCCCCCACTATTATTGTATTGTTGTCGATGTGTTTCTTTGCTTTTGTTATTAATTGCCTTATATAATTGGCTGCTCCTATGTTAGGGGCATAGATATTTATAATTGTTAGATCTTCTTGTTGGATAGACCCTTTAAATAGGATATAGTGTCCTTCCTCATCTCTTATTACAGTCTTTGGTTTAAAATCTAACTTGTCTGATATAAGGATTACCACCCCAGCTTTCTTTTGGTGTCCATTAACATAGTAAATGGGTTTCCACCCCCTCACTTTCAATCTGGGGGTGTCTTTGGTTCTAAAATGAGTCTCTTGCAGACAGCATATCGATGGGTCTTGTTTTTTAATCCAATCTGATAGCCTGTGTCTTTTGATTGGGGCATTTAGCCCATTTACATTCAGGGTAACTATTGAAAGATAGGAATTTAGTGCCATTGTATTGCCTGTAAGGTGACTGTTACTGTATATTGTCTGTGTTCCTCTCTGGTCTATGTTGCTTCTAGCCTCTCTCTTTGCTTAGAGGACCCCTTTCAAGATTTCCTGTAGGGCTGGTTTCGTGTTTGCAAATTCCTTTAGTTTTTGTTTGTCCTGGAAGCTTTTTATCTCTCCTTCAATTTTCAATGACAGCCTAGCTGGATAGAGTATTCTTGGCTGCATAGTTTTCTCATTTAGTGCTCTGAATATATCCTGCCAGTCCTTTCTGGCCTGCCAGGTCTCTGTGGATAGGTCTGTTGCCAATCTAATGTTTCTACCATTGTAGGTTACAGATCTCTTGTCCCGAGCTGCTTTCAGGATTTTCTCTTTGTCTATGAGACTCGTAAGTTTTACTATTAGATGTCAGGGTGTTGGCCTATTTTTATTGATTTTGAGAGGGGTTCTCTGTGCTTCCTGGATTTTGATGCCTGTTTCCTTCCCCAAATTAGGGAAGTTCTCTGCTATAATTTGCTCCAGTATACCTTCTGCCCCCCTCTCTCTTTCTTCTTCTTCTGGGATCCCAATTATTCTAATGTTGTTTTATCTTGTGGTATCACTTATCTCTCAAATTCTGCCGTCGTGATCCAGTAGTTGTTTATCTCTCTTTTTCTCAGCTTCTTTATTTTCCATCATTTGGTCTTCTATATCACTGATTCTCTCTTCTGCCTCATTTATCCTAGCAGTTAGTGCCCCCATATTTGATTGCACCTCATTAATAGGCTTTTTGATTTCTACTTGGTTAGATTTTAGTTCTTTTACTTCTCCAGAAAGGGTTTCTCTAATAACTTCCATGCTTTTCTCAAACCCAGCTAGTATCTTTAAAGTGATGATTCTGAACTCTAGATCTGACATCGTACTAATGTCCGTATTGAGTAGGTCCCTGGCAGTCGGTACTACCTCTTGTTCTTTTTGTTGAGGTGATTTTTTCCGTCTTGTCATTTTGTGCAGAGGAGAATAGATTAATGAGAGAACAAAATGCTAGCAGAGTAACAACGTACCCAGAAAATATACTCTAAACAAATCAGAAAAGACCTGAAACAGTGGGAAAAGAAATGTAAAGAGAGAAAAAAGAAAAAGAAAAAAAAGAAAAAGAAAACAATAAAGATAAAGATAAAAACAAACAAAAACAGAACAAAACAAAACAACAACAAAAAAAAACCAGAATGTGATCAGATATGATCAGGCTGGTATATAGATCAGTGCCACACACTAGATTTGGGGTGTATTTTGGTCTGTTAGAAGAAAGTACCTCCCAAAATTTTAATGAAAGAAAAACTTATATATGTACAAAAATAAGGGTTGATATGATGAAGGGATGGAATATGACTGTAAAGATGGAAATTATAAAAAATTTTATAAAAGGAATTGATAAGAAATTGTTTGAAAAAAGAAAGAAGAGGATTTACAAAAAGAAAAAAGAAAAAAAAGGGAGAGAATGTGATCAGGCAGGGGAGTAGAAAAAAACCATATACTAGAGACTTAGGGTATATTTTGATCTGTTAGAAGAAACTATCTCAAAATTTTAAAGAGAGAACAACTTATATATATATGCCAAAAATACGGGTAACTACTATGAAGGGATAGAATATGACTCTAAAAATGAAAAATAAAAATGTTTTTTTAAAAAAGGGATTGATAAGATGTTGGTTGATAAAGGGAAAAAGAAAAATTCAAAAGAAAGAAAAAAAGTTAAAAAAAATTAACTTTGAAAGACTAAAGAATCATGGTAAAAAAGCCATGAATTCTATGTGTAGTATTCCCTAGCGCTGGAGTTCTGCCGTTCTCAGTGATCGGTAAACTTGGTCTTGGCTGGCTGTTCTCGCTGATCTTCTGGGGGAGGGGCCTGTTGCCGTGGTTCCCAAATGTCTTTGCCAGAGATGGAATTGCCCTGCCCTTGCCCGGTCCAGCCTAAGTAATCTGCTTGGGTTGCTCTCCAGAGCTTTTGTTCTCTGTGAGCTTTCCGTACAGCTTTGGAGGATGAGCGTGAAAATGGCGGCCTCCCAATCTCCACCTCGGAGGAGCCAAGAACTCGGGCCCGCTCCTCAGTGAGCCCCCAGAGAAAAGCCGTCAGTTGCTCCCGTCTCCCGGTCTCCGGCCGCACTCCGTGCTCACCCGGCCTGTGACCGGGCATTTCTATCTCTGGCACCCGACCCCGTGTGGAGTCTCCAAACGCAGCAGATCCCTGCAGTGCACTCCCGCGCCGCTCCTCCCGGGGGAGGAAGGTGAGTCTCCCCGGATCTGCCGCTTGTTGGGTCCCTGCTGGAGGAGCAGGGGCCCGACTGTGCCGCGGATCACGGTTTATGGCGACCCGAGCTGAGAGCCCGCGCCTGGGCTCCGGCTCTGCAGCTGGCTTCCCTGCTCCGATACCTGGGAGCTCTGCCACACTCAGGCACCCCCGGTCTTTCTGTGACCCCGAGGGTCCTGAGACCACACTGTCCCGCAGGGTTCCACCCCCCACTTAGCCACCAGAGTGACGTCCCTCGGCGGAGCAGACTTTTAAAAGTTCTGATTTTGTGCTCCGTGGTTCTATCACTTGCCAGAAGCGGCTGACGGAGGCCCCTCCCCCACCGTCTATCCTCCCAAATATCACCTCGGATTCACTTCTCCGCACGTCCTACCTTCCAGAAAGTGGTCGCTTTTCTGATGAGAGAGTTGTTGCTATTCTTTTCCTCGATCTCCTGTTGAGTTTGTAGGTGTTCAGAATGGTTTGATCCCTATCCAGCTGAATTCCTGAGAGGAGACGAAATCCAGTCTTCTACTCCTCCGCCATCTTGCTCCGCCCCCTGGATCTTTTTGCTCTTATGCCTGGAGCGCTTATCAAATAAAAGCAAAAAAGTTAAAAAAGCCAAAGTCAAAAGTGAAATGATGAAGCTTGGGAGTGAATAGAGGAAGAGAAAAATGCATGCAGGAGCAACCCCCAAAGGAATAGGACAACAGAAGTTGTGGGAGAAAGGGACTTCACAGGGGAAGAACCAAACATGCTCAGACCAGCTTCAAAGAATTCTTCATGGCTAGGCACACTAAGAAAAGGTTAAAACAACATGTGCTTCTTTCAGTAAAAAACTCTAGTACAAAAGGACACTGAACAGGACAAGGGTTTTGTATTTGCTTGTACCTGCTCTCTACAGGAGGACCTGTAGAACCTGGAAGTGGAATTCCTTGCAAGTAATAGTTCTACTTTGAAAGAAAAATTAATGATGAATATAGACATAACTATGACAACCACATATGCAATTATAATGTATAATGGTAATAGGCAAGAGTGGTATTTACTAGATCATAGCTATATACATTCCAAGTAATAAAATGGAATTGGAATCGAACTTTCCCTAAATATTCATCCAAGGTAGACACCCATCAATCCCCAGGTCAAAGGCTTATTTGGTAAAGATTAGCAAATGTAATGGTCATACACCAGAACTCATCTTTTTTTTTATTAAAGATTTTATTTATTTATTTATTTATTTATTTATTTATTTATTTATTTATTTATTTA
>NW_023270377.1:93776179-93800683 GCF_011800145.1 Mirounga leonina | reverse complement strand
TTATTTATTTATTTATTTATTTATTTATTTATTTATTTATTTATTTAAGAGAGGGCACAGGAAGGGCAGAGTGGAAGGGAGAGGGACAAGCTGACTCTGCTCTGAGCACAGAGCCCAATAGGAGCTGGATCTCAGAACCCCAAGATCAGGAACTAAGCCCAAATCAAGAGTCAGACTCTTAACTGACTGAGCCATCCAGGCATCCCCAGAACTCATCTCTTAAAGTGAACTCCTGACTAATTTTTAACAGACCCTACATTAGACTCATTACCAGTTTTTCTGGTAGAAAGATCAGAATCAAAATTCAAATGCAAAATTCTAATATTTCCATGTAATAACTTTCTAAAATTTATCAGTGAAATTAATCTAAACATGGACTTGCATGCACTAAACTTTAGGCAAAAATCTCAATTCACAGATAGTACTTAACCATATAGACAACAAATTTGGCAAATACCAAACCATTTATTACTTGATCTTAGTCTCTGCTCCATGCTACCAGGGCCTCCTATTCAATTTAGCTCAGTAACTATTTACAGAGTACATAATACAGTCATCTTTTGTGGTGAGAGAATAGCCCTGTATTTTTTTTAAACCTCATAATCTGATATAATTTTATACTTCAAGAAAATTTTAAAACCTGTAGTTTATGTGTTTTTTTCTCTCTCTCTTTCTCTATTTTTATTTTTTGCTCAGTTGGCCAGAGGTTTATCAATTCAGTATTATAGTTGTTGTTTTTATTGTTGTTTCCTTTAAAAAACCCAACTTTTAGTTTCATAAACTTTTCTCTGTTGCTCATCTGTTTTCAATTTTATTGATTTCTGTTCTTGTATTTATTATTCCCTTCCTTCTGCTTGGGTTACTTTGTTCTTTTCTCCTAGTTTCTTAAAGTAGAAGCTTAGATTATCAACTTGAGATCTTTCTTTTTTTCTAATAGAAGCATGTAATGCTATAAATTTTCTGCTAAATACTGCTTTAGTGAATCCCACAAATTTTTATAAGTTTTATTTTTATTTTATTTCAAAATATTTTTAAAGTTCTATTGAAATCTCCTCTTCAACACATTCGTCATTTAGAAATATTTTAGAATTTTCCAAATATCTTTCTGTTATTGCTTATAGTTTAATTCTATAATGGCACAAGAACACATTTCACATGATTTCTATCCTTTTTAAATTTGTTAGGGTTTACTTTATGGCCTCAAGTTCAATCTATATTGATGAATTATTTTATGTGCACTTGACAAGAGCATGTGGTCAAGTGTTGTTGGGTGAAATATTCTATAAATTAGGTCATGTCATTTAATAGTGTTATTCAGGTCTTCTGTATTCTTACTGATTTCCTGTCTACTTTCTCTATTAAATACTCAGTGTTGAAATAGTCTTCTATATTTGTGATTTGTCTATTTCTCCTTTGTCTATTTCTCCAGTTTTTGCTTCATACATTTTCAAGCTTTGTGGCTAGGTGCATCCACATTTAGGATTATTATATCTTCTTGGACAGTCAACTCTTTTATCATTTTGCAATATTCCTTATAATCTCTAATAATATGTCTTGTTTAAAGCCTGCTTTCTTTTGTTTAATATAGATACTCTAACCTTTTATGGTTGCTCTTTGCACAGCATATCTTTCCTATTCTTTTATGTTTAACCTATCAATGCCTTTGTATTTAAAATAGGTTTCTGGGGGCGCCTGGGTGGCTCAGTCATTAAGCATCTGCCTTCGGCTCAGGTCATGATCCCAGGGTCCTGGGATCGAGCCCCGCATTGGGCTCCCTGCTCGGCGGGAAGCCTGCTTCTCCTTTGCCCACTCCCCCGCTTGTGTTCCCTCTCTATGTCTCTGTCAAATAAATAAATAAAATCTTTAAAAAATAAATAAATAAATAAATAAATAAAATAAAATAAAATAGGTTTCTGGTAGATAGCATAGTTAGGTCTTTCTTTTTTATCCAATTTGACAATCTCTGTCTTTAAGCTACTTTTTTAATCTAATCACATTTAATGTGATTACTGCTATGATTGGAATAAAGCCTACTACCTTGCTAGCTATTTTCTACTTGTCCCATCTGTTCCTCGTGTTGGAAGGCAATTCTTTGTGATGTTTCTACACATTATATAGCAGGTATTGTCTCAGATTATCTTTACAAGAATGTTTATATAAGAAAAAACCCTGAAAGGACAGAGATAGTGTCTATTTGCAACACAGACAGCAGATTTGTTTCCTGAACCAGAGACCTGAGTTTGGTTTGTTTATTTGTTTTAGATTCCACATATAAGTAAAATCATATAGTATTTGTCTATCTCTGTCTTATTCACTTAGCATAATGTCTTCAAGCTCCATCTGTATTGTCATAAATTGCAGGATTTCCTTCTTTTTTGGCTTAATAGTATTCTTATGGTTCCTATATATATATGGTTCCTATATATATATTCACATATATGTGTGTGTGTGTATAATCACATTTTCTTTATCCTTTCATCTGTTAATGGACCTTTAGATTGTTTTCATTTCTTGACTATGGTAAATAATGCTGCCTTGACCATGGGGATGAAGATATCTTTGCAACATATTCATTTTGTTTTCTTCAAATATATGCCTAGAAGTGGAATTGCTGAATCATATGGCATTTCTATGTTTAATTTTTTGAGGAATAAATAATTTCAGATAACAGAGAAACTCTTTCTCTCCAGCTCCTTACTCTTTCCCTCCCAAGGAAAGAAGGATTTATTTGATTGGTGTCCTTGGGAAATGGATCATTATGCATGTTTGTCTTAGACTTTCTTTGATTCTCTCCCTTGGAACCTGTGAGCCCAAAGGCCATGTTCCTTCTCCTCTTTGCTCTTTGCTCCTCCAATTAGTGAACAAACTCACTAGGGTAGAATGCTGTATTTTGGAGAGATGGAAGAAGAGAGGCTTTTGTTGTTCAGTCTTATCAAAGCCACAATCTCCAACCCTGCTTTACCAACAAAAGAAGTGGGTATTTGACACCCTATCTAACATCTGTGTCTTTTTCTCATTTGGTTCACAATTATCATTCCTTAAACCCCAAGAGTAGTGGAGGGAGAAGAATTTGATGAGATGAGGTTAAATAAACTGGGAGGAGGAAGGGGAAGTCATGGAAGACCTAGGTTGAAAGCAAGATAGATATGATAACTACTGTTTCTGAGAAATGAAGCTGGTACATTTACAAAGTGTTAAGGCAAAAGAGGAAATGCCATGCTCATTACTGGTCCTGAGGAAGAAACTCATGGTGGAACTTTCCTGTGAACTGTTCTCTCCCCACCAGAATATTCCTGGCTCCCTGTTGTGCTAGGGGTAAAAACTTTGGGAGTACAAGCACTTTGTGTTGAAGCCTTTTTGTAGTGTCTTAGCAATTCCAAAAGTTGAGCCATAAGGTGAGGTGTTGTGAACAAATAATCTTTTGAGAAAAGAAAAAGTTCTCTTGATTGAATTCTATTGATCCGAATTATGCTTGTTATGGTAAAACACTCCCTCGTGCAATGCAAATATCTGCAATATTTTCCAAAATAGGTCAGCTGAGAAGATAATTGGTTTGGCCCTATTGTATAAGCCAGGCAAGTTATCAGACCAAAGCAATAACCCTCCTATTTGTATGCAGGTCAGAAAAGAAAAAGGCACCCCAGAGATATTTACATTATTCCCTGAACAGAAAATATTGTAGCAAGGTATTTGTATTTTGGTCTGTAGTGCCAGTAGATAGATTTTTATTATCATTAGTATTTAGCATATGGCATCAGGCTCAGAGACAAGCCTTCCTTCAAACGCAATAATGCCTTTGTGATACAGGTACTATCTGCTTCACATAAAAAGCTTTCTTTAGATTGTTGTAAGTAATGTGCGATTTGTAACAGATGTCAGCTCAAAGCAGAACTGTAAACACTTTGTGGCATGGTAGATAATACAGTGTTGATATTCTGGACTGTTCAAATCTGTAATACAAAGATGGGTAGCAGGAAGATATAAATAGCTCAAAGGAGGATTTGGAGTAAAATTATTATTTTGCCACTTTCTAGAAACTTTCAAAATCTTGTCCTCCAAGTACAGCGGGGCTGAACAAATTCAATCCCCACACTTTTGACCTTTAAAGTTTGAGAAAAAAATTTTTTTAATGCATATAAACACAATCACAAAGAAGCCAGTAACATCAATCGAATGTGTCTGATAAAATTTCCAATTCTTTCTTTTTTGAAGATTTATTTTATTTATTTATTTATTTATTTATTTATTTATTTATTTATTTGAGACAGAGAGGGCGAGCATTCGAGGGGATGGGCAGAGGGGGAGGGACAGGGGACAGGGACAAGCAGGCTCCCCACTGAGCATGGAGCCCAATGCAGGACTTGATTCCATGACCCATGAGAGCATGACCTGAGCCAAAATCAAAAGTCCGCACTCAACCAACTGAGTCACCCAGGCACTCCAAAATTTACAATTCTTAAGAAGGTTTTTATAAAGGATCAATTCAAACTCCAATATATAGAAAGTTCACAGTCAAGCTGAGAAAACAATATAAGCAGCAACAGACATTTACATGAAGGCTGTTATAAGAATTGTAATTGACTATTAAACTGCTGATCTTAATCGGATGTTCAGGTACATAATTTTTGAAAGGCAGTTGCTGTTCTCACTACACTGCCTGCATTTATTACCTCTAACAATGTTATCATGAAGAATGGGGCAATTCCTTAACCTGGAATAAGAAGACACGTTACTAATAAAGTATTTAAAATATGTTAAGTGGAGGGTGCCTGGGGGGCTCAGTTGGTTAAACGTCTGCCTTTGGCTCAGGTCATGATCCTGGAGTCCTGGGATCAAGCCCCACTTCGGGCTCCCTGCTCAGCGGGGAGTCTGCTTCTCCCTCTGACCCTCCCCCCTCTTATGCTCTCTCTCATTCTCTCTCTCAAATAAATAATAATAAATCTTTAAAAAAATATGTAAGTGGAGAGTCCATGTCATTTTAAGAAGGCTGTGTCTGTACAATATTGAGACTTAAGGAGTGATTTGACAGGATTATCAGATTAATTCACATACACACACATAACAACAACTAAACAACTACTGAATGATTAAACTTTGGGAAGTTGAGAATAAGGAAAATGTTGATTTATGCAGATTGATAATATAGATAGATCAAGCCCTGAAGATAATTATTCAGAATCAGTTTTAATCTGGTTAAAGATTATTTTCCTTTTCCTCCTTCCAAATGAGAGAAATTTTCCAGATGTAAGTAGAGCAATTAAACAAGTGTTAAAGCTGCCTTTTACCTTCCTTGAATCTTGTGGTGAGGGGCCAGCCCTACCCCAGGACAAAGCAGGAATTTCAGCTCTTGCCACTCCAGGAGAGGGAGCCATCCTGGTAGTCCATCGGGCCCTGAGATACTTTGGATCAGGAGAGATCAGGAATTCCTTAGGCAGGTTCCAGTAAGAAGCAAAGGCATATTCAGATTACCCTAGAAAGAGAGAAAGAGAGAGAAGGAAAGAAAGCCAGAGAAGTCTTTCTGCAGGGCTGTATTAGTTTCCTATTGTTGTAGTAAAGAATTACTACCAACTCAGTAGCTTTAAACAACACAGATTTTTTATCTTGCAGTTCTGTAGACTAGAAATCCAGCATGCTCCTCATAAGGCTAAAGTCTAGGTGTTAGGAGGCTGTGTTCCTTTCTTAATGTCCTAGAAAGGAATCCTTTTCCTTGCCTTTCCCAGCTTCTAGAGACCGCCCACATTCCTTGGTTCATGGCTCTTTTACATCTTTATAGCTGGCAATGCTGTATTTCCATAGTCACATCTTCTGTCTCTCTTTGGTCTCCTTCCAACTTTAAGGACCATGTGATTACATTGGTAACCACACCAGATGGTAACCACACCATCTTGAAAACATTCAAGATAATTACCCCACCACAAAATTTTAATTTAATCGCATCTGCAAAGTACATTTGCCACATAAGATAACATATTCATAGGTTCTGGGAATCAGGAAGTGGATATCTTTGGAGACTAGCACTCTGCCTACTGGCAGACTGGAATGCACTTCAGTCTTGGCTATTGTCAAGAGTGGTTGTCTTTCATAGGGCCAAGCCACCCATGCACCAGTCCTTTTAAGTCACAGCATGGAAAACCAACTACCCCTTAAAATCTATATATGACACCTGCACTTAAATGCAAATCACCATCCTCAAATACTTCCTTAGGACTTCCTTGCCTAAAACTAATGTGAACAGCTTTAAAGAGCTGTCTCTAGAGAACTGTCTGAAGGTCCAAAGAAGGAAAAGCTCATGACAAAATGCATTTGCTTGAAGGGCCTATTGATACCATTTGCAAATGAAATGTGAGCAGAGAAGAGAAATAATTGTCTCAGTGTTACCTCAAAACTGTGTTCTAGGAAGCAAGTCTTTTGAGATGCTACGCACACACTCCCCACATACGAGCACGCTTGCGCACACACATTCGGCGGCATACGGGACTCTGAAATCATTCAGGGAAGTGCTGAATATTATTCACTTCATGAAGATTCTCAATGCACATTAACATTTTAAAGGTCTGAGAAATTCTACATTGAAGGAGTATGTGTTTGATTAATCTATGGGTTCTTGAAAAATATAAAGGGAGTTTCCAACTTTAATTTGACCTCATTTTGTCTGTATGGTGCTCTCACTGACGGATACTGTCATGGGAGAGGTTCTATCTGGTTCCAGAATTCCTTTCTGTTGAGCTTTAGAGGAGTATGCAATAAGCTTGCAGACATCGATAAGAGTAGTCTTCAAATTTGTTCTGATCTGGTTGTCTATTCCCTCAGTAAAATTTTTTTGAATGTCATTACTTATTTATTTATTAATTTATACTTGCTTATATACATTATATATAGACATTCAAAAACTTTTACTTTTCCAAATTTTAATGTGTAAATTATACATATATATGACTGTACTAATATATACACATATGGAATAAATAATTATAATAAAAACTAAATAGGCAGGTACCTGTGGGGCTCAGTCGGTTAAGCGTCTGCCTTTGGCTCAAGTCATGATCCCAGGGTCCTGGAATTGAGTCCTGCATCTGGCTCTCTGCTCAGTAGGGAATTGGCTTCTCCTTCTACCCCCCCCCCACTCGTGCTCTCTCTCTCTCTCTCTCAAATAAATAAATAAAATCTTTTTTAAAAAATCTTAAAAAAATTAAATAGGCATTATTTTATACATTTAGTAATTATGGTTACTTCATATTATCAATAGTTAACATCTCAAGGAAAAGTACATAACACTTTTCTTTACTAAACCTCTCTGCAAATTCATTCTGTCAACTAGTTTTCTTCAAGATTTTCAATGCTTTGGCCGATTCCTTATCGGATCTTACAAGATTATGGTTGCTTTTACTTCAAATGTCACTGAAGCAGTACTCAGCCTAAAAGTAAAAGTATCATCTATTCCATTTTCTTGTGACCTGATTTAAGTTTGCTTTTGTCATCTTGGATCTATGATGTGTGCATGTTGTTCATCTTATTTGATTGCTTTGAAGAACTCATTTCACATCATTTGTTCATTTTGTGAAGATCAATTTAGTTAGGTGTATCTGGATGGCCCAGTTTGTTAAGTGTCTGCCTTCGGCTCAGGTCATGATCCCAGGGTCCTGGGATCAAGTCCCACATTGGGCTCCTTGCTCAGTGCAGAGCCTGCCTCTCCTTCTTCCTCTGTCCCTCTCCCCACTCATTCTCTCTCTCTCTCTAATATATAAATAAAATCTTCCAAAAAAGCCATCAATTTAGTTAAAGGAAGATAAGATAATAGGTAATTGTGGTTAACCCAGCACATGTAACATGGTATGCTGAAAACAAGTGGGAGCACTATTGACAAGCTTTCACTATAGAACATTTTTTATCTCATCACCTTACCTGGCTCAGAAAGCAAGGACCTGTTGAAATATAGCCCAAATCCATACATTTATATCTCAGATATTAGTAATGATTAATTAGAAAGGATTCTTCCACAATTTATAAAAATCAATAAATAGAAGTTCTAACATTTTCCTCCTGTACTCTATTGGTTTGTGTTCCTCACTGTCTTGGAGTTCTCCCCATATTCCATGATCCCCCTTCATTCCAAAGCTGCAGCTGTGAATTCAGTGAGGCCAGGGTTTAAATCCAGATCTGCTGTTCTAACCCGTTTAAGAATTTCAAGGGCAAAATGCTCAGTAGTGCTATCATGAAGATAAATACTGAACTTTTGTTTGGGGAGATCAGTCTCAGGAAGATGGGGGCAGGCCTGTCCTGAGAGGTGTTGATCTTCCCTGAAGGGTCTGCACCCACTGCTGGATCATAGACTTAATGGTTAACTCAGTGGGCTGGGAGAGAAAAAAGGCTGGGGAGTACCATAGGGAAGTTTGTTCCCTTAGGCCTCACGTCCCAGATGGAGAAATACCCATTAGGGTAAAAGTCTTGATTTCCCTTTTAGAGGAAGAGTGAACTGTTGGATGGACAAATTAGAGCACAGAAGCTGGGTGCTTGTAGCTCAGCCCTTCCCTTTCTCTTGGGCACCTGCCTGGACTACAAATGAGACACACCATGAAGGGGTGGGGAGTCTCTACCCCTACTTAAGGAGGCCTGTGGGCCCATTCCTTATCAAGAGGGGTGATCTCTATCCCTCCTTGAGGAGCCTCTGCACTGGGCCCACCTTTGGATGCATGTGCACATTTGTCAATTCTGGAGTTCCATGTTAGCCCACTGTTGCCACATATCTAAGTCACATTCTCTCAGATATCTCAATCCCTATCTGACTAGCTCCTTTGTTTATTTCTAAGTGGTTCCAAAGTGGATCAGGAAAGTGCTACACTGAAATATTGTGGGATCTTGGGAAGATTTACTCTAACTCAGTAAGTCTCTGTTTCCATGCTTGCAATATGATGTTAGTGATGTCTGCCTGTTAGGGATTGCCTGGCCCACAACTTAGCCTTAACTGGAAATTTTTTATGTGTAGACACATGCTAGTCTTTTCATTACATTTCCTTATATAATCTTCATGATAACTGCATAGGTGGGGATTATTATTATCCCTATTTTAAGATAAGAACACTGACACTTAGAAGGTGAATAAGAGAACATGGACCATGCACTCACGTTTTAACAGAGAACCACAGAAAGCATTCAGAACCTACACCCCAGTTTGCTTTCTAAAATAGCAAAGCAAATATAGATAACAGGGGTTGAAACAGGAACTTCATACAAAGGTGACTGATTGATTGCCAGCTAATTATTCTTATTTCCCAGTGGTCCTCAGGGTCCAGAGTCCTGTAAGCCTTACTCCCCAAACCCAAAACCTCTTTGTATCCAGTAGGCTTCAAACTGCAAGTTATGGTCCATCAGTGAGTCATGACATCAATTTGTGGTTCAAAGCCAATATTTTTATGAGGGAAAGAAGAGAAGGAAGGGAAGGAGAGCCCAGGGGTTGGGAAGAGAAGGAAATAGCATGGAAATGGAAACAGAGTATCTACCACATAAGGACCACATTACAGTGTTTAATGAAATGGTTGTTGTTGTTGTATATGTGTGTGCGTGTACTAGGTTGCAACATAAAGAGTATTTTCTTACTGTGGTTCATGATCCAAAACGTTTTAAATTCATAGTCCCATCTTATTTGGCCTATCATAAGCTTATTTTCATGGTGTTAAGCTTGGCTCTAACCTTGCTTAAAGCTCTCATCTATTTTTCTAAGCTGCCTTTGGAAGAGAAAGGTGAAGGGTGTGTGTGCCTAAGATAATCGCAAGAGGGAATATGACAGACAATGGAGATGGAAGTAGAAAAGTGGAGGGGGCATTCATGACTTGCATGGACTTTGCTCTTAAGGGTAAAGGAAAGCCTTGCAGGGCTTTTGATTAGGGAAGTGATGTGATCCCCTTTATATAAAAGGGAGTGGATGGTAGGAGGAAAGAAAGGAAAGAGTGAGCAAGGTGGCATGTTCCAGGACAGTAGTTGAAATGGAGAGGAGAGAGTCGAGGCTTATGTGCCAGTCAGGGTTTGCTCAAAGGACTAGAACCACTAGGAAAAATATATGATAAAGATGACACCCAACACAGTGGGGCACAGTGTATCTGAGAATGTTGTTTCCAGGCTTGGTGCTAGAGCCTGAAGGCCTCAGGGCCAGCAACTGGGAAGGGAAACAACACGGGTAGTGGAGGAAGTAAGGACAAGGAGGAACCTGTGAGACTGAGCTGGAAGTCACCAGGAAAGACTGCAACCTGCTCTGTCTCTCCCCACCTCCTGACCTTCAATTTGGATGATGACAGGTTCCTGAGTGAGAAGCCAGACCTGTAATCAGGTGCTCAGCTGCACCTAGCCCCAGACTTGGAGGAGCTGGGGCACAATATCTGCAGGAGCTAGAGGCTGGGGGCCTGGCCATTTCCCAAACCAACAAAGTGGCACAGCAGATAAGCAACCACATAGGTGAACTGCAATAGCCCTTGTGCTCTGCACCCACACGCTGAGTATTAAAAACAAAACAAAACAAAACAACACCAAGTCTTGTGCACAATTTTTCTTGAGGCCTGTGATAACTAGGAATTACATAGGGAAGAGAATTCTGGAAAATGTGTTTCCAGCTTAGGTAAATCGACACAAAACAAACACATCAGAGGGGCCTTTCCTAATGCACAGAAAAAGGAAGCTTTAACTTTGTGCTTTTTGGGAAGAAGATGACTCCTCGAGGGAATATAGCTAAATAGTCCTGCATAAAGAGAGACCCACAATCTCAGCACTCAACACAGTACAGTTTATGTCTTACTCACACAGAGTCCTGCAGATCTCAGCAATGCTGCGATGCAGCTCTCTGCCACATGGTGATCAAGTGATCTGGACACCCCTACCTCGTGGATCCACCATTCCAACCGAAGGTCCCACGATCACTGCAACAGAGAAAACTAATGCACCTTCCATCCTTCAAACTAAAGGGTTAATTGCACTTCTGCTCACAGCACTTTGACCATCAGAGGACATTTTGGAACAGGCCATAGAAACAAATTATTAAGTGTTTAAAGTTTATCATCATCATCACTATTATGCCATGACATGTACTATAGACGCTCTTACCACTCATATTACTCTTATCAGTTGATAAAGTAATTTTTCCCCATCAATGCCACTGTATTAAAATGGCACATCCAAGGGTTCTGCTATACCCACTGCCAATGTAGTATGACTTCTGAATCGTACATTGCCTGCCCAAAGTTATGTTCTACACTGGCCTGCCACACTGGAGATGCCCCGCCTATTGGGAACACTTTGAAGTAAGGTTTTGAGGGTGCCTGGCTGAATGTCAATTTGTTGCCTGGGAAAAGAAGAGTTTCACACTGAGACTTTAGCAATTTTAATATAAATCAAATTGGCCCTAACAGAGATCAGGGTCTGCGTGTTTTCAGATACCACTGCTGATGCCAAAAGCGTGTGTAGGTGCATGTGTGTGTGTATGCCTTTTCTGATACCAACCAATTCTCCAATTCTCCAACACCAGCTGGGTTGTTGGTGTCCCATAATTCACCTCAATTCTGACATCTGGAATTAGGAGGGATCCCCACAAGTTAAGGACTCGGTCCCACAATACCGTCCCAGTTCAGATGCACCATAATTATGGTGCCCAGGCTACCAACACTTCCACCTGGCCAACTACAAATTTGAGAGTTCCCGTGACCCCCCCTCCCTAAGGTTTGATAATTTGCAATAACAACTCATAGAACTTATTGATATGCTGTATTTACAATTGTAGTTTATTATAAAGAATACAAAAGAACACCCAGATCTTAAGAGGTGCATAGGGTTAGGTCCAGAAAGGTTCCAAGTGCAGAGGCCACCGTTCCCCTTGGAGTCAGGATATGTACTCCCCCAGCACATGGATCTGTTCACATACCTGGAAGCTCCCTGAACCCCACTGATTAGAAGTTTTTTATGGAGGGTCCTTTAAGCGGACATGATTGATTAAATCATACCTTAAATCAGACGACCCCCTGCACATGCTTGTGAAGCCCATCTTGTGATTGAATTCAATCTCCAGCCTCTCTCCCTGGAGGTCCAGGGGTAGAGTTGGAAGTTGCAACCTTCTAATCATGGCTTGGCATCTTTCGGGGATCCCCATCATAAAAATATCTAGCCCCTGACTCCCATTCCCTCACCACCTCACCCCCCCACCTCCCCTCATGTGTCATCTCATTAGCATATAAAGACATTCTTATTACTCAGGAGATTCCAAAGGTTTTAGAACTCTGCCGGGAACTGAGGAGAGAGAACAAATATTTATTTATTTTTATTGTTTTAGAGTGTCTAAAGATCATATGACAAGTGGAGAAGACTCCAGAGAATGGAGTATTGGCCAAAGCACAAGGACAGAGGGTAGAGGAAGAACACCATGGGTTCCTGGAGTGCTTGAGAACCATGGAATCCTGCCAGCAAGTACTAGAGAGGCAAAGGAAATAACTGATAGATTACTGCAAAGGGACATCCTACCAAAGATTGCCTAGAATAAAAAAGTTGGCATTCTAATCCGTTCTTAAACAATAGTTAACCACACGGTCTACAACACATCAGAACTGAGCAGAGCAGACCTGAGAATTTCATGCATACAAAACCCCCCAGGCCCTCCAGGGAATAAAATATTCTAACCCAGTGTACATTTCCTCAAAGGAAAGAAGCTTATTTTGGCTCTTTTCACTTTGAAGAATAAATAAGGAGTATAAGCATTTCTTTAAAAGCTACACCAGAGGTCAGTGGATGTAATGAAAGTGAGGAGGGTGTGTGTACGAATGTGGGACTGACAGAGGGAGAGAGAGAATCGGTTATTTGGAACTAGAGAACTACAGAGAGCTTTGGCATTTTCTAATTGATGTTGTTCCCCTGGGAGCTAGAACACGCTGTAACTACTTAGGTGAGTGATAATGGATAATTATCTTGAATTGAGTAACTAATTAGGTGCTTTCATTGTAAATGCTATCCAGCCATGAAAGCACTCCAGGAGAGGCAAGAAAAAAATTGGGGGGGAGGAGGCTGTCTTTAAGACTATAATAAGTGATAATGTCTAAATGATGGAAACAAAAGTTTTTAAGAGCTAACACAGAGGAACTCAATAATACAAGGACTACATATCATCTATTATTAAGTGGAAATAAAAGTGTTTCTCAGTTTTAGTTAAACATCTTTCCATTGAGGACCAAGTGTTTGAGGTGCTCTCGTGTTTTATTCCTTACTGGGACAATGGTGGGCTTCACAAGCATGTGCAGGGGGTCGTCTGATTTGAGGCATTCCAAGAATTGTGTCTTTCCCACAATCTCTCTCCTATCATTTAAAATTCACTCATTTCCTTCTTTCATCTCCAGGCCTATATTTAAGATGCAAATACCTCTGGGATAAGTGGGACACAGTCACTTTTCAGGACCTTCACATTGACCACTGCCAAAGAAGTGATTGGGTGCCTTTAAGAGAAAGATGAGGGCCTCTTCACACCTTCACTCACAGCTTGAGAAACTAATCTGCTAATGTCTCTGTTCCGTTTCTTCCCACCTCCAGGCTAAATCTGCCAAATGTTCTTCATCACCAACTCTTCATGCTTAGTTCAATTCTGCCTTTCCCTTCATCCCTTGACCCTGACTTAGAACCTGGTGGAACTTTTCCAGTTCCCTCAGCATCCGCTCCCATTTTATATCTCTGATGCAATTACATCATTGGCTCAATTTTCTTTTCTTTCTCACACTCATGGGAAGAAGGTAACACTGGTTACATGTGACCACATGAAGCTTTTTAGATCCACACGAAGTAAATGAGGCTGGCTCAAGATGTCAGAGAAGATCTGAAATGTCCATCTGTTGCACCTCACAGACTCACTGATGCACTCCCTTTATGTTCATTTCTCCTTCTCCAGTATGGGGCTTCACCTTACCATAGAAATAATATCACTAATATCAAATGGGTTCCTTTGTGGGAAATTGAGTTGCTAAGGACAGAGCTGTACGTTGTCCAAGGCAGGGCCAGTGTATGTGAATGGTGCCCATGTAGCTGTACAGTGCATAGCCTATGTGCTATGAGCAGCAACCATCCCCAAGGGATTAAGATACTCATCTGAGATACAAATTTTATTAAGTTTTAAATTAAAAAAACACAAATAAAACTCCTCCTCCTATTCCATATAAAACTAAAAGGGCCTAAGGGTGCCTGGGTGGCCCAGTCAGTTGAGCATCCGACTCCTGATTTTGAGTCAGGTCATGATCTCAGGGTTGTGGGATCGAACCCCGCGTCAGGCTCCGCACTGAGTGCGGAGTCCGC
Source organism: Mirounga leonina (assembly GCF_011800145.1). Classification (NCBI taxonomy): domain Eukaryota; kingdom Metazoa; phylum Chordata; class Mammalia; order Carnivora; family Phocidae; genus Mirounga; species Mirounga leonina. The sequence continues at coordinate 93,786,379 of NW_023270377.1, read as the reverse complement.
TTGAAACTCTCTCTCCCTCTCCCTCTGCCTCTCCCCCACCCTTACACGTGTGCTCTCTCTCTCTCTCTCTCTAAAATAAATAAATAAACAAATTAAATCTTAAAAAAAAAAAACTAAAAGAGCCTAGGGTCAGTTTGAAGAGAGTGCCCCCCCCCTTTTTTTTAAAGATTTTATTTATTTATTTGAGAGAGAGAGAGAATGAGAGAGAGCAAGCACATGAGAGGGGGGAGGGTCAGAGGGAGAAGCAGACTCCCTGCCGAGCAGGGAGCCCGATGCGGGACTCAATCCCGGGACTCCAGGATCATGACCTGAGCCGAAGGCAGTCGCTTAACCAACTGAGCCACCCAGGCACCCGAGAGTGCCCCTTTATAAATGGCAAACCGTTTAACTCCTGGGGTGTAGCCTGGCTCTGTCACTAATCCCTGGTGAGGTCTGGACAACATTGCAGATTCCTTATGACTTGCTGATGGCAAGTATCTCAAACTTTTGATGATCTTTTAATTCCAAACCCTACCATCCAGATCTCCTCAGGGAGAGCAGATGGCTTGCCTATCGTCATAACATTTATTAACTATATAAGAGCAAGAAGCCAAGGTATCAATGCTCTGCCAGCCATTCCCATGAGATTCTGAGGTCTTTGAGGTCAGCCACCCCTTCTTTATTTTTATTCCTTCAGGAAAAAGTGAAGTTGTTGAAGTTATTCAGTAAGTGAAAATAATATAAGAGAACATGCTAAAGCACTTGCAAAGGACTAAGTCACAAGCACATGTGGGTAACCTTACTCTCTCAGGCACCTCTAATAAGAGCCCACCACTTCCTAGACATGTAAGCATGAGCAAGCTCCTTAAACCCTATGCCTCAGTTTCCTCTATGTCAAGGAGGCTAATAACGAAAGCTTGGAACAAAATAGTAGCCCTGAGGACAGAGCCTTGTGCATAGTCCATATGTGATCCGTGTTAGCTACTCTCATCACTTTCCAAACATTAAGGTGGTCTAGGTAAAAACTTAGAGCTAAAGGTCTATTTACATAAGAAAGAGTGTGGTCAATACCGTATTGTCCCAGTTTGTAGGTAATTTTATTTACTGGGATGGATTTAAATCTCACTTAACTCAAATGACTATTTCTTTGACCACGTACCACTGAGTGAGCTCACCGTTTAATAGGGGAGACCAATAATTTATATATGATAAACGCATCAACATACCTAAGTATAAGGGCATGTGGCACAGAAAAGGACTAACCCTAAAATCAAGGGAAGGGAAAGACATTGCTGGCAAAGGGAGCTGTGCACACCTTGGCCTGGAGAGCAGGTGCAGGGAAAGCTGAGCAGTCCCATCAGCTGGGCTAACTCACAGCACACAGAAGCCAAGCTGGGATTACAAAGTAACTGAAGCCCCAGTATGGAGCACCCTAGGAGCTTTGCCCTATTCTGCTGGTCCTGGAAAGTGTTTCAGATGTTGAGAGTAACAGATTGACATGAGGAGTCATATACCCTGTGGTTCTGGGGTGGGAGCAGCAACCAAGCCGACCTCACCTTAAACCCCAACTCCTCCGCTGAGTATTTAACTTCTCTAAGTCTTGATTTCTTCATCTGCAGGGTGGGAATAATAATGGTACCTAATTGTAGGGTTTTTATGAGATGTAACCATGATGAGACACATGAAAGACATTAGTCCAGTGGCTCCTATAAATACCCAGTAGACGACGAGAGTGACAATGGCCACCATTATGGTCAAAGAGGATGAGGAAGACAAAGAGAGAGAAGCTTGTTGAAAATGAGGATAATGTTTGAATCCATTTTTATGTCCCATCGCCTAGTACATAAAGCCTGGCATGTTGTGGGCACTCAGATTCAATTACACTAAAGAACAAATTTATCCCAGGGAACCCTAAGTATGGTCTTCATCTCTTGTCCAAGACCCCCAGTAGATGCCTGAAACCACAGACGGTCCCCAACACTGTATAGACCTTGTTTTTCCCTGGATGCACATCCCTATGATAAAGTCTAATGCATAAATTAGTCACAGTAAGAGGTTAGCAACAATAATTAACAATAAAAGAATCATTATAACAGTATACTGTAATCAAAGGCATGTGAATGTGGTCTCTCAAAATATCTCACTGTCCTGTGCTCACACTTCTTCTTGTGAGATGATAAAACGCCCACGTGAGGAGATGAAGTGAGGGGAATGACACAGGTGCTGTGGTGTAGTATTAGGCCACTGCTGACCTCTGACAATAGGTCAGGAGGAAGATCATCTCCTTCCCAGTCATGGTTAATAACAGGTAAACGGAACCGCGGAAAGCAAACCTTGGGGAAAGGGGGACTACAGTATATTTGTTTGATATATTCACCAGCCTTGGGGGAATGAGGGAAAAACAAATGTAGATAGTGAGAAGCAGCCTGAAGAAGTGTAGACCGGATAATTTGAAATGCTTATTAGAAAACTCTATGATGAGAATAATTACTAATTATGCCAACCAAATTTATTATCTTTATATCACAATTGGGAGAAAAATGTCAAGGTCAGTGAAAACCACAGAGCTGAAATGGAAAACCTGGCACCCTTGAGAGGTAATTGGGTGTTCTTCCTGGCTTCCCTCTCATTAGATTTGATGTAATTGTTTTTAAAACGTCAAGACATAATGACAAGTATGTATTTCAATATAACCCTGATGCAATAATCAAAAGGGCATTTAAAATTCACTGTACAATTACAGTCCCATTAAATCGAAGTTAACTGCCCATTTGAGTCGCTAAATCTAATCTGTTACGTTACAACACACATGCAGTGTGTCTCTGTCACACACTTTATTCGTGGCTCTGGGAAAAGTTCTGCAATAACATTTTAACAAGGGCCGAGCGATGCGCACATGCAATAATAATGTGCCCACAGAATCCTGGGAGCCCAGGACTCATATTGTCACATCAGGAGCAGGAACAAGGGCAGGACCACTGGAGTCAGGCAAGCAACAGGCAGCAAGTCCATGCCACTTAGGCTCCTGCTCAGGACAAAGAGGAATTTGAAAGCACTGCATGTCTTTGCACTCAAAAACCTGACTTCAAGGCTACCGGATTTGGTTGTAGGCAACTTCTGAAGGAGTGGCCAAGATGATCCCCCGTCTGCATTCCTTCACCTCCCACAATAAAACAACTTCAAAAGAGTCCCAAGTGGGACTGGCCTCAGGGCATTCAAAAGTTGGTGCAGAAGGGGTCTTAAGAGGAAATAGCTTTGAAAAGACAGCCCTCAAGTGCTCCCAGGCAGGCAAGAGAAAGAAAGGATCCTGCAGGGAGGCAGCCGGCCCATCCAGCCTCGGAGGGAAGCGGCATGATGGATGGCTTCCATGGGGACAAAGGGCGGCCGTGAGGGACAGGTCTTTGTTCCCAGGTTCCTGCACCCTCTCCTTTGACCTGCCCCACTGACCTGCATGCTTGTGCACACGGAGGGACGCCTGGCCCTCTCCAAGGTAAGGCCGAGCACGATTGCTCATGCAAAGGGCCCGCTGTTGGCTGCTCCCCGCCCCCCATATCCATGGGGTTCGGCCAGATGGTGACAGGCTTGGAGGTGGAATCTTGGACGACAGAGGACAAGGCTTCCAATCTGCAAACTCATTTCAGGATTAGCACAAATCAGTGGCACCTAACATAAGAGCTGGGGGTGGGAGTGAGCTCTAGTTCTCCTCCAAAGGGGAGCATAAGTGATCACAAGTAATCACACCCGCGTGGTTCCTTGAGCCATAATTAATTTGTGTTCCCAGGGATATTTTCCAATTCAAAGTGAAAAGCAGGCAAAACGGAGAATCTGGTGAAATTCAGCATATCCCTCCCACACTTGCAGATTTCGGGTTGGCTTTGTGGGTGTGAAGGGCACGCCTGGGCCTGTGGTGTCACGGTACACCTCACTTGCTCAGGCCTTGGCATCCTTGTCCATAAAACATGTTAATACTTCCTCCCCTTCTTAATCACCAGTGCCTCCCTGCAACAAGCTAGCTGAAAAACACTGCAGAGAAAATACTGCATATCACTTATATGTGGAGTCCTGAAAACGTTGAGTTCAGAGAAGCAGAGAGTAGAATGCGGCTAGAGCAGGGGATGGGGAAAATGGAGACATGCCAGTCAACAATCCAAAGCTGCAGTTAGGTAGAACGAACAAGTTCTAGAGATGTAATGTATAGCATGATGATTACAGTTAATAATCCTATACTGTGTCCTGGAAGTTGGCTAAGAGTAAATTTCAGATGTCCTCACTACAAAAATGTTAAAAGATGACTATGTAAGAAGAAGGGTATGTTAGTTACCTGGACTATACTAATCATTTTGCCACAGATATAGATATCAAAATATGTTGCACGTTAAAAAGATACAATTTTAAATTTAAAAAAATTTTTAATTAAAAAAAATCTTAAGTGAATGTAAGTGGAAAAAAACACTGTACGAAACATAAGGAGGACTCATGCAATGACTCAAAATGCATGTTTCACAAAAATATCATAATCCATTGTGAACACCGAAGTCCGGTAGTAAGAAGAGTAATGGCTACAATTGCTAGGCACCTACTTGGTGGCAGGCAACATGAGCAACGCAGAGATTAGGCATCACTAAGCCTCCTTACCGTGCTAGGGAGCAGTGTTATTAATCTCATTTTACACATGAGGAGACGCAGACTCTCAGGTGTTAGGTGACCTGCCCCAGGTCATGCAGTTCCTAAACAGGTGAGCTAGGTTTGACCTTAGTTCCTCCACCTGAAAGCCTACAGTCCTCCCATTGAGCCATATTGTCTATGTCAGGCTCCACAACCCCAAGGCTGTCCCAGAGCTCAAGTTCAGGTGTACACGGAATATAAAGACCTTTCCACCCAGAGTACCTGAATGGTGTCCTGTTGCCATTGGCAAGCCTCCATACTGAAACACTGACCTATCCCCTGCAGCTCCATGCCTTTATCCCTGTGACTTTGGATCACTCCTCACAGATGTCCCTTCTGTGCTTGAAGTTACCATGTTTAAAGGTGCACACAACCAGCATTTCCCAGATTCACCCTCATCCAGTAGCTTAGGTGGAAACTCCACAACACAGCTGCTCTTCTCTTGCTTTCCTCTTCCACCTTGGCTTCTGCAGCAGCCCCACCCCCACCCCAGTTAAGGTCTTCATGATATTCCAACTGTATAGTTACCATAATTCCCTGTCCTGTTCATCCTAGAAATAGCCCAACATCCCCTCCTGAAGTGCGGCTGGGACCCTGTCATTGCCTTGCTCAGAAAATAGTTGCTCTGTTACCTCCACAGTGAACCTTAAACTCTTTAACAAGCATTCAAGACCCTCCTTGATTTGACATCAACCTACAGACTGCGATGACACCCCCAATTTCTCCCACCACGTCCATGAATCTACTACCAGAACCAGCGAATCAGAATTCAACGGCGCAGGATTTGCTAGAGCAGAGACGGTATACCAGGCAGACAGTCCGTAGCTGAGCTCGGGGGGCCAGGGTGGTCTGGCAGCTGTATTGCAGACATCTGGGATGGCTAATGGCCTGGAGCAAAGAGAAGGGTCTTGCCAAACTAGTCACACCAGGCACAGGACCCACGTTCCATATCTGCTACAAACAAGATACGTTCCCAGGTTTCGGGAAATGTGAACACCAGACAGGATACAAGCCCAACAGAAAGGAACAAGACAGGAACACGAGACGGGGACTGCCTTTCAAGGTGGAAGTTGAAGTGCAAAGACACAGGTGAGAGAGCCCAGGTACTGGAACAAGAACTGCCTGGCAGAGAAGAAGCCACAGACGGGCTGGCGGATGTAGGGCTGGCAGGGAACTTGCCCAGGCACCTTGAATGTTTCTTAGCACTCTGGTGTTCACAGCTTTGTATTGTTCTCGTTTCTCATTACTTTTATTATTTTTTTTAAGATTTTATTTATTTATTTGACAGAGAGTGAGAGCACAAGCAGGCTTCCCGCTGAGCATAGAGCCTGATGTGGGAATCCATAGCAGGACCCTGGGATCACGACCTGACTGAAGGCAGCTGCTTAACTGACTGAGCCACCCAGGCGCCCTTTCTCATTACTTTCAAGTTACCATAGTGAATGACAGACATACTCAGCCCCCTTTTCCCATCAGAGGCAGGGGATTTCTTTTTTTTTTTTTAATGTTATGTTAATCACCATACATTACATCATTAGTTTTTGATGTAGTGTTCCATGATTCATTGTTTGCGTATAACACCCAGTGCTCCATGCAGTACATGCCCTCTTTAATACCCATCACCAGGCTAACCCATCCCTCCACCCCCCTCCCCTCTAGAACCCTCAGCCTGTTTCTCAGAGTCCATAGTCTCTCATGGTTCATTTCCCCCTCCTATTTCCCCCCCTTCATTTTTCCCTTCCTGCTATCGTCCTCTTTTTTTTTTTTTAACATATAATATATTATTTGTTTCAGAGGTACAGGTCTGTGATTCAACAGTCTTACACAATCCACAGCACTCACCATAGCACATACCCTCCCCAGTGTCTATCACCCAGCCACCCCATCCCTCCCACCCCCCACCACTCCAGCAACTCTCAGTTTGTTTCCTGAGATTAAGAATTCCTCATATCAGTGAGGTCATATGATACATGTCTTTCTCTGATTGACTTATTTCGCTCAGCATAAAACCCTCCAGTTCCATCCATATCATTGCAAATGGCAAGATTTCATTCTTTTTGATGGCTGCATACTATTCCATTGTATATATATACCACATCTTCTTTATCCATTCATCTGTCAATGGACATCTTGGAGGCAGGGGATTTCTGAGTGGGGAAGCGTGAGCTGACCCAGCAGGGGTGGAGTCCTTCCATGCTATGTTGGAATATTGTTTACCCCTGCTTTTTGCTTCTACCCTGATGAAAAACTTGAAACATTTACTATGTCCCTGAAAAATTTAGAACTGAAAAGCAAGTTTTATAATTTGGGTGGCTGATTTTGTGCACTATTATGTTCCATGGTTTCTGAGTTTCCTTGCAATTTTATATATATATATATATATATTTTTTTTTTTTTTCCTAGTGTTGAGATATTACATTTTAATATGGGGAGGACAGAGAAGGCATATTATAAACTATGGGAAGATACGGATTCTTTGTACCTCTCCTTTCCCCCACCACACTACAGAACTGATACAACAGTTATTCTCATTCTGGAATTTGGGTTTCAGTGTCTCTCAACACATTCTTTTGTCACTGTCATAAACCTCAGAGCTACGGAGCCCCACAGACACGGTTAAATACAAACTCCTGGGCTGGGGGTATCAGAGCTGACGGTTTTGTCTGATATTCTCGTGTCTAATTTCAGTAAAACAGGGTAAGCTGATCCAGGCAAAATCATTTCCAACAGAAAGAAATGATGACTTAAAAAGACTTAATTCTGTCTGGATGTGATGCAAGCCCTCCAACACTGCCACAAAGATAGAGACAGCTTACAAGTGCCTTTTTCCAGAACTGATGTAAATTAGAAATTTCCTAAGGTCAGCCTGGAGTAATTTTCCAATTGACTTGTCAAATAACCGGGGGACAGGCTCCCCCATCTCAGTGCAATGCAGAGGAAAATCCCTTGTAATTTCTCTTGGGTTTTCACATTTGTTCGTTTATGGTGTGGAAAATCGTCAGTGTGTGGCTTATAGGATAAGCAGGCTGGTGGGAATCCATCCAAAGCTCGACCTGGCATATAGTGGGTGCTTAATAAATAGTTGTTGATTACCACTGCAAAAACCGAAGAGTCCTTCTGGTCACTGGACACTCAAATACCCAGCAGATGCTTTTGAGAAATTTCTGCCACTCTGGCAGCTCCAGGAATCCCCCTGTACATAGATTCTCCTGCCAAATTGCATAGGAAATAAGGGTTTGGGTCCATTTTAAAGAATTTTGAAAGAACAAATTTATGTTGAAATTCCCTCAACATAAATGTGTTGCTTTGTATGTATTCAGGCTTTGTGGCCTCCACGTTTAAACAGCTTTCCCATATTTGGAGAATGTGCTTCGTTATGAGACCTACCTCCCCAGGGTGGAAACTAGACACACATATCTTTCCCAGGCTTGGACTTCAAAAATCAGATGTGCTCATAAGTGATGTTCATGTGCAGTGAGGCTAAGAAGGTAGAACCCAGCGTCAGGCTGGGACCTGAGATATTTGTGGCCAGTGGTGAAGGCAGTGGGGCCTTCACCGGCTGGCCTCATGGGGGTAGGGGTTCAGACATTGCTCCCGACTGCACAGTCTCCAAGCCTACTGTTGGCCTTTCCACAGATTCTGTGAATGCTAAACCAATATATTTCATTCGTCCCTCTTCTACTTAAACTACAATGTTAGGATGCTACCAGCCGAGGACATTGACTGCAATGTGTACATTGTGCTAAACGCCACAGTACACGTGGGGATACAAACACTAATAAGACCTGGATGCAGCTCCCAAGATTCCACAGTCTAAAGACAGGTACCGACTTGAGCCCATCGGTGTAAGACCCTCTGTGTCACACAGTGTGATCAGAGTTGGGAAGTGGGCTCACAAGGAGACCCAGGGTGTGGCAAGGCAAAGAGAAGGGACAGCCTGCCTGGGAGGGTGCAGACCCCTGTGTACCTCAGCAATGGATCCTGACCGTGCCCTCCACAGACCCTCAGGACACGCCTTTACGAAGGGCTTCGGTGCTACCCAGGATATCTGGGACAACAGACACTGCAATCCTGTCACCTTTTGGGCTCAAAATTATATACGACCTCAGCCCAGGCATGCAGAGATGCAGCCTTAATTGCTGGACTCCTGTGGTCCTCCCTCTGTCTTGCTGTTCATTGTATCTGGATGTTGGATTCCCTCCTGTCGAGGATGAGCGGTGGCCCCGGGACAGACACAACCGCAGGGAACTCAGGAAGCTCAGACAGCGCACGCAGGGCCAGTGGGATCCATTGGCACTGCCGGTTCTTAACTAAAGGAGGAGCAGGCCCTAGTTTGAAACTTCAGCAGGAAGAAACCCAAACAGATTTTCAGGGGTGGGGCCGGCACCCTTGCAACACCTTCCTCTCAGGGTCTGGCCATCCATGCTGCGATCATGTTTAACTCTGTTCCCTTTAACATCTTTTCAGGACAATCTTAACAACCTTCCGGTCACATGGGTTGTGTGGCAGCACAGCAAGGAGCCAGGAGATAGGCAAAAGTTGGCATCCAGGGACAAAGCCCAAATTATAGGCAGAGCAGGAAATGCAGGGGTGGAGGCGCTGGGTGGAGCGGCAGGAACCCACCTGTGCATGGGGAGGATACTCAAAGGTGGTGAGCCAGTGTGGTCCCAGCACCAGGTATGCTGGCAGCAAGCTTCTAATACACGTGCAGTCCGTAATCTCGACTTTATCCCTCTCCCCTGGCTGGATCCTCATCTGTGCCGCCCACAGGTTCGCTCCTGAGCCCCCGGAGAGACCTGGCAGCGTGGACCATAAGAGCTGAATTGCTCTGACATCCACAAGCCTGGCTCTGCCCATGGGATTGAACCCCCCAGTGATGGTTTTGCCTACGCCACAACCAAAGTGCTTTGGACACCATACCCGACAACCCTCAGCAGCAACAGCCTCCAAATCGCTACTGGTTCCCTAGAGTGCCCTCTCCTAGACAAGAGAGGGGCCTTCCAAAATGTGCCTCCTCTCAGGCTGGACACCAGATTCCTGTAGGTCCTACACGCATCTGAGGGGAAAATAACACTACATCACAATAAGAACATGGGGCACCTCATTGCCCTTCCTCTTCTCTTTCCATCCCTTCTTAAGTCTCCGCTGGGTGCTGCTGTGTCTTGAACACCTCCCGCACAGTTGTTAACCTCCCTTTATAAACAAGACCACCCGTCTCAAGGTCAGGATTTCCCCCGGCAACAATAGCTGGCTAAAAGCTAATAACATTGTTCTGTTTTCATTGTATTTATGCAATCAATTTAAAAGATATGCCTTATTATTACCTTTTTACACTTAGGGTAATAATATTGATATTAATTTCCCTTTTAATCTTAAATATTTTTTAAAGTAAATGAATGTAACATAGAAAAAGTGAATAAAATATTTAAAAATTATTAGGACATGGATAAGGCAGAAATCGTGAAGGCCACTGGATGACTAAAGTTTGGTGACCATGCCTCTGTGTGTGGCTCCCCTTCTTGCCCCTTCCTGTTCTTTGCAGGGCTCCATTCCTGG